>NW_026267221.1:273921-276084 GCF_000697945.3 Frankliniella occidentalis
TTATTAGTAGTATTACATTGCTGGTAAAGCCTTAATTCCCGTAAGGGGTTTATTTTTCATATAGTTAAGGCAACTTTGATCACAGTAAACCGTGAACTATGTCCATTATTAGCGTTAGAAAAATCCACAAAGTTTCGGATCGAAGCCCACGATGTTAGTTTGAGCATCCCCTCTCAATGCATGACTACTTTTCTCATACAGTTGAGATAGTTTAATTAATTTTTTTAAGCCGAATGAGAGGGAAGACAACGGAACAGGGATGATGGACCAAGCAAGCCGCTATAGCCCCAAATCCTCTACACATGTACATTTACATAAGCTACCAATGATCCAACCGTTCACTTTTAGGATGTCGCTCGTGTATGACAAAGACTTGCAGCGCCTCGCTCACGCTACCGCGTTGTTGCCAGACAGCGAGTGCTGCGCTGTGGCTGCGCCTGCGTGTGCCCGGCCCGTGCCACACCAGCAATACAGCAGCCGTACAATTTCCTAGATTACACGAATTAATACGCAAATGACAACGTTCTGGCAACATCGAAACGAACACGGGACACGCTCATGCCGCAAAACTTAAGACTTACACAAAAACAAATCATAACTTAAACCTTATTCACCGGTTTCAAATACATATGGCAAAAAAAAGTGAAATGCATGAGGCGCTCGATACTGACAGATGGAAGTCGCATACACACACCAACTTAAAAACTAAACAAAGATCCAACTGACGGAACATAAAAAGGCACACGCGCGAGTGCGGGCGGGGGCGCCATGTGCCTGGCAAACCGGCTGAACAAACGGGTAAGCTGAACAGAACGAGGTCCATTCGCACAGACTAGTGCGTTCTCACTATCAGCTACACCACAACGTTGTCGCCATGGCCGTGCGCGCAGTGCGGCTCTACAAAGTCAATGCTCTGATTGCGACTGACGGGCAGCATCGCTACTACGTGACCTCGGAGCGGCCTCCGGGGCGCTATCGTGCCCGACGTGGCGAGGACTCGTCACGTCGACCTCCCGGAACCGCCTCCGCGATTCCGAGCGCCTGCGTCGGGCACTGCTTCTATCACAGCTCTGGTAGCTTGCGTGGTAGCTCAACAGGGCGGGCATGTAGGCGGAGAGCGCGGCCTAGTGCTGCTCTATGAGTGGAGAGGTGAGGAACTTGAGGGTGTCGTAGTGCTTGGGCACCGTCTTGAGGGCGTCGTCGGCGGTGCGCACGTCGGAGCAGTTGCGCGGCTGCTTGCGGTACGTGTCGACGCACTCGACGTTGAGGCGCATCGTCTCCATGCGGTAGGTGAATCCCTCGAGCGTGAGCTTGATGACGGTGTGCAGCGGCACGTTGAGGTAGGGCAGCTCCTCGGGGTCCTTGTTGAGGAAGTAGCCCAGCATGCAGCGCAGCACGGCCTGGTGCGCCACGACCAGCACGTTGGTGGTGCGCTCCAGCTCGAGGAGCACGGGCTCCAGGCGCCGGCAGATGTCGACGTACGACTCGCCCCACGGGTAGCGGTAGCGGAGCTTGTCGCGGTCGCGCCACGCGAACTCCTGCGGGTACTTCTCCTGCATCTCCTCGTAGGTCAGGCCCTCGCACACGCCCGCGTCCAGCTCGTTGAGCGCCGGCAGGATCTCGTAGGGCGCGGGCAGGCCGGAGGCCGTCTGCTGCGTGCGCTTCTTCTCGCTCACGCACACGCGCAGCCCGGGCACGCGCGCCTTGTCGGTGAAGTAGCGCGCCAGCGCCTGCGCGTACAGGCGGCCGCGGGGCGACAGGTCGGCGTCGCCGCCGATGCGGCCGAGCATGTTGTACTCGCTCTCGCCGTGCCGCGAGAAGTACAGCGTCTTGGCGGTCGGGTTGAACAGCGGCACGCAGCCCAGGATGCGCGCGTCGAGCGGCGAGTCCAGCCCGCGGGCCGTCACCGTCTCGCCCGCGTTCACCAGGCGGATGAAGGACGCCTGCGGCTCGCGCTTGGCGCTCATGGTCTGGTACACCTCGAGGTAGTGCTCCATCTTGAGGCGGAAGTCCTCCACGGCCTTCTCCAGGTTCATCTCCTTGTAGTCGGAGCTGTGTTTGAGGATCTCCTGCGGGCAGACAGACAAGGCGGGGGGTCAGTCATGGACGTCACGAGGAGTCAATCGACGTCGCGTAAGTGATGCCGGCCGGGGAGGGGGGGGG
>NW_026267221.1:276134-277109 GCF_000697945.3 Frankliniella occidentalis
GCCGAGTTCAAGTCGGACACCGAGAGCCTCGCGCAGTCCATCAGCAGCTCGGCCAACGCGTCCGTGTGCAACAGCCCGGGTGGCCCGCGCGGCGAAACGTACCGCAAGGCCAGCGACATCGGTAAGTCAGTGACTGTCTTGGGGAGAGGGGCTGATTCACGAATGCGTACTTTCATGGTTATACTGTATCGTGTGCACGCGAGTGGGTGTGTTGCCTACTCACTCGGAGCTATAAGGCGCCATGTGCAGCTAGGATAAACAAAACCGGCCCGCAACCGTGCATGCGGTACGGTACGAGCATGAAACTTTGGGGCGAGCTTTGGGGGGAAAACTTTCGTAGATTTTGTCTAAGCATTTACGTCTTAATTGCCATTCTCTGAGCCGCCGCCGGCCTCGCTCGAATATGACGCACATGTCCGGCCGCAGGCGTCTCCATCGAGGACCTGATCGAGCGGCGCAACAGCGGGCTGGGGGCGCGCTTCTCCACGCTCGTCGGCACCCTGGGCAGGCTGCGGCCGCGCAGGGGCTCCACGGCCACCATCGAGCGCGCCAACGGCGACCAGCCGTCCAACCTGCGCGACGCGCGCGCCGAGCCGTGACGTGGCCGTGATGTGACCCGGTGACCCGTCTGTTTGATGTTTGTTCTGTTTCTTCTCCAACTCTGACCTGCCCATTAAACCAAGTCTACCTCAAGCACATTGCGTTGTACTTTTCCTTCTTGTTGCAAATCATCCTCCCCACCCGCTCCAACAAGGGTAGTGCAGTCTTTGCCGGGGAGGTCACCCCCTAGGCCGGGTCTAGGCGGACCGCACCGGACCGCCCTGCCCCTGGTCGGCCCTGTGTGCGGGGCAAACAGGTCAGGTTATACGAGATCCCCTGGTGCCGTCGGGGACCCCGGGCTGGCCCACTGGCTGGCCCCATCACCTAATTACCCCCCGGTCACGCTACGGGCGCGGGGTGAGGTGGGGTGCGGGT
>NW_026267221.1:278500-287382 GCF_000697945.3 Frankliniella occidentalis
GGGGGGGGGCTTCCATATACATTAAGGCCGTCTTGCAGGACAATGGAGCGGCGGGCGAGCTGGACGAACACGTGAGTAGAACCCGCGAGTTAAGGATAGACCCCCCGGGGGCGAGCAAAGACAACAAGTGAAGCGGCGCGAGAGATGGGGAAGGGGGCGTCGCGGACGTCACAGCCGGCGTCAGCGCGAGGACATTCGTTACGATGTGTTTGCCTCCGCCTGCTCCGCCCCGCTGCGGCGCGTGCGATCGCCTAGGCCCCGCCGCCCCGCCGGGGGTGTGTCCCGCTGGGAAAACAGACCCGGCGCGTCAGCGCGGCAGCGTGGCGTCAGCGGGTGCGGGTGGGCTTCGAAACATGTTTGCGACTAGATCGGCTCCGAACAGATTTAGCCGTCCCGGTAGAGCCGAGGGTGGATTGAAAAGGGCAAGGACGGACAGTCTTGTGAATGAAAGCATCCCCCCGCCCCACCCCACCCTTTAACACAGGGTCAGGTCACTCAGCGCGACCGACCGTCCCCTTCTGGATTGGGTCGCGGATTGAGGGCTCTGGCTGGCAGTGCTCCGCCTGCTGCGGGGCACAACGCGACCCAGGTTATTTCTGTCCCGCCTTCGCTCCCCCCTCTCTCCGTCCGCGCGGCCTACAAGCAGGCGGCCGAGCAGGCCGGCCAGACTACCCGGCGGCAGGCAGGAGTCGAAATGCACAGGCAGGAGGCGCGGCGGGAGTCAATGTCCTGGCGTCCCGGCGGCGTCCCGCGCCCGAGCGACAAACAATCATGGAGCGGAGCTAACCGCCGCTCCGCCGCCTCGCGGGGGGCAGAGCGGGGGCGGAGGGGGCCGGGCCACTCCTCACCTGGGGCCAGCCCACCGCGCCGCGCGGGTAGGCTACTGTACGCTCGTTGTGTGCACTCGAGGAGCGCTCCCATTGTGGCACGAGCAGGGAATGGCAGCGAAGACGCCCGCTGCCAGGGGGTGACGCATGGTGGCCTTGTTAAGACGAAAACAAGTACGAGTACCCGGCCCGTCCCACCCACACCCACAGCCAGAGACAAGGGACCATGCCCGTCCCACCCACACCCACAGCCAGAGACAAGGGACCATAAAACGCCCCCAGATGCTCTGCCGTATACTACTCCTTGACTGCGATGTTGTTCGCGGACTTGTAGACGGCCAACGGGTGCCTGCTGCTGGTGCTACCTTCCACGACGGTGACGTCACCGGGCTGCACAGGTTACCCTTGAGCCTACGGACCCGACAGTGTCATTTCGGTGCGCGCGGACTGGAAACTATCCAGGGCCAGGGCCTTCACCTGACGCCTGCTGCAGGAGGGGGGCTTCGGTAAAGCAGACCCTGCTGCCAGCTCAAGTTTGTTCCCCGGGACTCTGAGATGCGCGGCAATGCTCGGAAAGTCCGCGCGCCGGTCGAAAAAACGAAAACATATCAATCAGCTCGCTCGGTAGGCTTGGTGCAGAGCCACACCCTCGGCCTCCGCTTCTCCCCAGCCTCGCACAACATCGCGCCTGGCCGCTCGCCACGACTCCCTAAAACCGAAATAAAACTTGGCACGGCGCGCACCGCACGCGCCTCCGCCCGTTTCCCTTTACCGGCAGATGACGACCGTCTCGCCCGGTCTCTCCTCGCAGCCCTCGTCCTCACCTTGGTGTTGCTCTCGAGCAGGTCCTCGTCGTCGCACACGCACTCGATGAACAGCACTCGGATCTGGTGCTGGCGCGTGAACGTGTCCGTGACCTGCGTGCGGGTGGAGCGGTCACAGTTGGTGCCGTCCAGGATCTGCGGGGGGCAGAAAAAAATACGAAAAATGAGTTAAATTGAATGGCTATGGCAGATCGATGTCCTCGACGGCACAGGGCACAGTGCGTGTGCTGGGTGAAGGGCCGGCCGCCCTCAAAGGGACGGCCGAGAGCGCGCCGCGGTGGTGAACGGCGGCCTTTGTCGCGTGCCAGGCCAGTCGCCCCGGAATGTGGGGCAGTCCTGGTCGTTCCCCCGGCCCGGCCCCGGCCCCGGCCTCGGCCAGCACAACGGCGACAATTAGCCCTGTGTTTCCTCGGCGCGCAGCATCGCGCTTCCTTCCTACCCCTCCTCCCCCCTCTCCCCCTCGGTGCGAGGCCGTCTAAATGAGTCGGCCCCGGCCCCGGCGACATCCAAAAGGCCGCGCAAAAGGACAAGTGACTGAATTCGTGCGATCGCCGTCACCCAGGCGGGGACGGGACTTCCCCCGGGGTCTCCTCCTGCCGCTTTACTCACCGCGAGCTGGCCGCCTTGCAGCAGGTAGTTGCGCGCGTCGTCCATCGCCTCCATGGCGGACTTCTTGCGCAGCTCGGCCGCCTCGCTGTTGTTGCAGCGGAACAGGTCGTGGCTGTAGAGCTCCACGTGCTTGCGGCGGTAGTCGCTCACGCGGAACACTGCAAAGGGACGCCAACAGTCGGTTAGAGACCGCGTCGTCTGGGAGGATTCAGGAAAGCTGAAGCCGCCCCGAACCAACCCTCATCTGTTACTCACCTTTGGTCTTCTGGCCGGTCCAGTTGAGGTAGTTGGCCAACTTCTTGGCCAGCAGCGTCTTGCCCGTGGCCGGCAGGCCTACCATGACGACCAGCATGGCGGCGGCGCGGCGCGACCCTGCAACAGAGACACAGTGCGTGAGTGGGCGGCCTTCATAAGGGCATCCGACACGAGGACCGAGACGGGGGCTAATCTTAGCTGCTGCCGTGCTGCTGTCCGGGACATCCGCGCACCAGCCGTGGACTGGGGTGTAGGGGAGAGGGGTGGGGCCGCGGGGTGGGTCGGTGGTGCTTGGCAGCGAGTGCCGCCGTGCAATGTGGTCGTTATTGGTCAACTTATCCTTGAGCACACCTCCTCCCACCTCAACGGCTCGCTTAACAGTGCCAGTCTAATTGTACTTGCCACCCTTCTGCTCTGGCTCACTTCGCCCCTTGCAATGCCCACCCGCATCAGCGGTCCGGCGGGCGGCGGGGCGGCCGTCTCCCATGAAGTGAACCCATTCTGTTGCCGGGGAGAGCTGCCCCGCCCGGGCCCATCCTCCTCGTCTACAAGGTCAGCTCCGCCCGGCCCCTCACCCCTCGCCCGCACGCTCCCAGCTGATTGTGGCGGGCGTGGCTGCCGCCGGAGGCTGGCCCCAGGCTAGCCCCAGGCTGCTCGCCGCACGTGAAGCGTGAAGCTCACGGTCCCGGAGCTGATCAACGATTGATGAGTTGATTAAATCTCTCATCCCTGCTGTTTCACGCCGCGCCCGACCAGGAAG
Organism: Frankliniella occidentalis; assembly: GCF_000697945.3. Classification (NCBI taxonomy): domain Eukaryota; kingdom Metazoa; phylum Arthropoda; class Insecta; order Thysanoptera; family Thripidae; genus Frankliniella; species Frankliniella occidentalis. The sequence continues at coordinate 281,776 of NW_026267221.1, forward strand.
GCCGGTCGACCGCAGGAGGGGTACCTGCCCGTCGTCGCCACGCCCTCCTGCAGGCTAAAATTGTCTCTGTTTTCCTGTTTTTATTTTCCCCCGCATGCAACGGCCTGCCGGGGCGGTAACGGGAAAACAGCGTCGCGCTGCGTTGACAGCCAAAGCTCTTAATAAAAAAGTAACCAGAAACAAAAGGCGTTATGGCTAAACTTAGCAGGGGAGGGGGTGACTCGTATGAGTAACCAGAACCAGTGCGCGCCTGCCGCCTGCCAACGGGTAAACACCCAGAACTGCTCTGCCACCACCCACCCTCGTCTCGGCTCGGCGACCGCGTATCGCAGATAAATAAAGATGTTAATGCTCAAATGTTCAAGCCCAAAATTTTATTGAAATATGTTCCTCGTACGATTTTTAAAATGTTCAAACTTTTTAAAGTATTTCAGAACTGATTTTTTTGTTTGAAAATTTACATTTGCTAGACTACATGCCCACCTTCGCATGAGCAGGTGCCATCCATGCCACTTGATCCCATGACAAAAACAACTGACAAAAACAACTGACAAAAACAGTCTCTTAGCTCACTTTTCTCTGATTTTGCGTCATAATCTCTCCATTCAGGAAATTGAACCTTTGAACGTCGATCGCGCGTCAGATAAGCGCACTCGCGTAATCACGCCATCGCCGCTTAAGAAGCCTTTTTATTTACTTTTGGCGGTCGAGCTAAGTCGCAAAGTGGCTCGTGGTGTATTTTTGCTGATTCAGCTTGCGATCGCCACTCGCGCCACGCCTCGCACCTGCAGGGCCAGGGGGCCGGGGGCTGCCACCCCGCCGCCTCCCGACACCCGCGCGACTGCATCCGCGGCCCTGCTTCTGCCGCTGCCAACCTTGGGCTTGACAAAAACAAAACTGCAAGGCTTGGTGCGCCCAGTATAGCGTACACCGCAGCGCAGTTGGGAGCGGTGTGAACGCACTCCGGCGCTCAGGGCGTAGCAGCAGCACCCCGAGGGGAGAACAACACCAGAGGCCGAGTAAGGAAAGGTGCTCGCGAGCATAAACAAGCAGGATGCCCATAGCCTTAAAGAAACATAAAACAAGTTGTTTTTTGTATTTTCTTTTTAAGTGTTGGCACTAGTCAGCTCTGCCAATCGGGTTAGAGCAGCGCGACAAGAAGGCTGTGCTGCTAACGTTACGGCCTTGGCTCGACATCGCACAGCAAGTTGCGCTGCTTGCTCACTGCTTGCCCCCCACCTCCTCGAGCTCCACGATGTGATGCAGAGACGAGCCGTGCCGCACCCGCCGCCGCACCGCGGCCCCTTCACGCACGCACCATGCACGAACTCACGCACACGCAAGCGAGCTCACGCACAAACACACACGTGCAACAATCCTCTGCTGACACGCTCCTCAGGCTGAGACCCCGAAGTGCGGGGCGGCAGCCAGGGGGGCCAGGGTAGGCCACCGAGCCGCACAGCGGCGTGGCGCCGGCGCGCTGCCGGTCAGTCAAAACACAAGCGCAGCACGAGCACGCGCGGGCCGCGTGACAGGCCGAACCGGGTACCTGTCAGCAGAAAAGCGTGCTCCGCCAGTATTTAACAGAGTGCTGCTCGGCCGTGCATGTGTGAGTGTGTGTGTGCGTGAGTGTGTTTGAGCGTTTGCGATAACCAGCTACAGAGTGTTCCCCTCCCGCCTCCCGCTCTCTACGAGGCGAGGTCTGTGGCCGCGACCGCCCGCTGCACCCACCTGGCCCTGGCCCGGCAGGGGGCGGTCGGGTCGGTATCAGCCGAGGTATCACCCCACCCCACCGCGCGATCAGGCGATCACGCCACGCGCGCTTAAGGCGTTCAAGACGTATGTAAATGACGAACGCGGGGACTTGGCCTACAATCGAGCGAAGGTCAATCGCGTCGTTAAGGCCGTCTCTTTACTTTTTGCGCCCGAGGCTACAATAACACGACACATTTCAGGAGGTAGCGCGCGCCGCGGCCGAGCGACGGTGGGGGGTGGGGGAGTCAGGAAGTGGATGAGAGGCGAGTGACTTCCGCTCCAATCGCGCGGCTTCGGCGATAATGTCGTTGCGACTGCCACCACGGCGGCCTCTGCAGGACTCAGGACTCGCGCTCCCCCTGTAGCCGGACTTCGGACCCAACGCTGAGGCTGAGAGCAGAACCGGTCGGGCGGGCCGCCCGCTCACCTCTCGCCTTTCAGCCCCAGGCCGGTCCGAGCCAGCAGCGCCGGCAGCCCGAGTGCTGTTAAGCGCAGCGACACGATGGGCTGGTTTCTCCGTCAAAACAACATCGAAATGTATTCTGTATACTCCATCTGCCCGGCTAGCTGGTCGGTCCCGTTGCCGGGTGTCACATTACAACGATACCGAAAAGACAAAGTCAAAGTGGAAACGACACCGATTTTCCATTGGTCGCCCGCCATCATGTGGCGTGCTGCTTCCCGAGGCCTGTCGCGCAGACTCCTTTAGGGAGGTCCGCGGGCCGCACGCGAGCTCGGGGCGCTCGGGGCGGGGAGGGTGTCCGGGCGTCGACCCCCGGGAGGCAGTCAGGGACGCCGGGGGACGCGGAGTCCACCCGGCTCTGGCGGCCGGTCAGGGGCAGTCGATCGACGGCCCGTGGTCGGCCCGAGAGGGGGCGAGGCGCGGCTGCGGCTCCAGAGAGTAGAGCGGACCTTGGGGGAAGGCGCAGAGCTTTTTCATCGCAAAACGCCATGGCGCGGTTTCCGCGTCCGCGAAAGAAGGAACCGAAATCGTTCCGGCATAGGGAGAGGGAGCGCGGCGCGGCGGAGGGCGGGGGAGCGGGGGCGCGCGTCTCACGACCCAAGGCTAGCGCGGGCTTCCACGACAAGGCCGGCCGTCATCAAGAAGACCTTCCGCGAGGCTTAATCTTATTATTCAGCAGAGTTCCTCCCTATCCGATGAGGCAAAGGGCGGTCTTATCTCGAGTAGAAGGCTTTTGCCGCAGTAAAAATATACGCGAGTCGCAAGAGGCAGCGGGGATTACCTTGGGTGGCGTGGTGTGGCGGCGTATAGCCGCTTCTAACGCAAAACGCAGCCTCCAGAGGGGAAGAGAGCAGCAGGAGGCAAATCGATGGGTGCCGGCCTCGGCCGTGGCCCGGCCGTGCCTGGGCGCCGCCGAGCTCGCCATGAGCCTCACCCCCGCGTTTGCCGGCGCCCCTCCCACGCCCCTGTGCTCCACTTCCGAGTAGCGCCCTTGACTCATCAGTACTCGCGGCTCTTCAACCACCCAATGGGGTAGATAGACTACCGGGTAGGGATGCAATATGAGACTAGGCCTCAGTGTTTTTTACAAAGGCATTCAGAATTGTGAAAACGGCTGATTTTTTTGGTGCGGTGAGTGGTCTGGGTAAAGATGAGAACGCTGGGCTAATTCAGAAATGGAGCAAGGTCGTCTACGGACACAAAGGTCCGACGCCCAGTCGGCCGTCCTGCCAGTCCTCCCCTCCCCACCTCATCAGACTTCAAAACATGGGACTTTTCCCTCGTTCGAAGAATCGAAAACCCTCCACGCCGTATGCTAACTGAAAGGGGTCACCTGGGACACCAACAAGGATAAGCAAATGTGGCTTGTGGTGCCTGCTAGGCTAGTGTGCTAGCTGGCGTGCGTTTTGACGTGATCGTGAAGTTTGAATACAATGAATTCCAAAGGGAAAGTATCGTACACATTGAGTATGTGGACAACGTCTTTACTCATGTGTCGAAAGTAACTCGGGAGAGCTTTTTACGGGACGCGCAGAGGGACCCCATCCCCCACCACCACGCCCCGACATGACACCCTCCCCTGCCCCCCCGCCGCTGACCCACTCTCACAGGAGAGAAAAGAGGCAGGGGCGGCGACAGACGGCGGGGAGGAGAGGGGGAGGGTGGCGGCTGGAGGGGTGTCCCGGACTGCAGCAGGGGGACACCTTGGGAACAGACATCGGTTTCCCAACTTCGCCGTCGGGGCGCCATGTGCAGGACGACGGGGCCGCCATGTGGCGCCCGCCACGGCCGCCATGTTGGCGCATGCGCAGGGACCTGGCTCGCCAGGGCCTACGTGATGTGCGTAGGGTGCCGCAGCAAAACAAAGACGGACTCAACTTACCGGAGGCAGGCTGCTGAGCTTCCATCATGAGGTGGGGCTTCTTGTCGGACTCGGGGAGAATCAGCGCCATCTTCACTTATTCACTTCTCTTCACTTTTTCACAAGAAAGTTCCAAGGGGTGCGAGGGGTACGTCGCACTCCGGTGGTAAAGGGGTGGGGGGAGGATTAAAAATAATAAGGGGAAAATAAAAATAAAAAGGGGGAATATCACAGAGATCCAGCTTTGCTACAAAGCCGTCATAGGGGTGTCACTAGTGCTTTTCCGAAAAGTGGTCGGAGGAGGTGTGTCGTATGAAGGACTGGAGATCCGCCCTCATGCCAGTTCTGGTGGCCAGTGTTCCGGTGGCCAGCGCACAGCACTCTGCCAGCGCTCTGCTCAAGCACTGCTCCCAACCCGCACTGACGGCCCCCCCTCGCGACCGTCCGTTTATATCATCTCTCTCTGCTCCGGAGACCAACGAGATAAGCGGCTGGCTGGCGTCACGGCTGCTGCGGCCTGCCTGCGGCGGGGCCAGCGGGGCCACGGGGCCTGTCGCGGGGCGGGCGCGGTGTCGCTCCGGGGGATCCTGGCGGCTGCACTGCTCGCCACTGACTGATTCACATCGACCGCCGCGGCCCCCACCACCGCCGGCAGCCGGGCGAGGCGCCCCTCTCCACCCTCTCTCTCACTCTCTCCGCCTCGCTCTGTCTCACTCTCGCTCGCGCCTCCGCCCCTGCCGCCGTCTCGCTCGCTCGCGCCGCGACGCTGCGCTGCGTCGCGGCGCTGCTTCCAACCACCACCGCCATCGCCGCCGCCAGGCCCCGGGTAGCGCGCGGCGCACCCCACCCGACAGGGCTGGGGTGTTTTGAACGGTGCCACCGTCCAGGACACCCCTTTTTATTGCCTCTGCGAAAAACAACCCGACTGCTAAACAACCTGCCTCTCGGCTCTTCGATCGTGTTCGTTTGTCTCCGACCCCTTTTTCTTACCCCTGTCTCTGGGGCCGCTAGACGATGTGGGATTTTCGATGACGCAATCCACCCACCCCTTGCAAAATGCTAGAAGCTGCAAGGGGGAGGGGGGGGGGCTGGATAGCGCAAACAACAACAGAGCCATTAGCGGGTGTTACACTGTGCGCCGATCGCAGGACATGCTGGCTGCTGCGGGGAGCAGCAGCGGGCGTGTCATAGCGGTCGTAGACGGAGCGATGCGGCCGAGTAACGAGTAACGATCCGAGGATAAACAAGTGGTACACTTTTGATGAGCGGCCCGGGCGGAAGCGGACGAGCCACGCCTCCTTTATAATTAATCGTGACGGTCAGCGAGAGGACGCGGGCTTCGGGTCACGGCATAACAGAGGGACCCACCCTGGACGGTGAGGGCCCCGTCAGCGCAACCCGAGTCCACGACGCGACACGACGGCTTTTGCGTTTAAATTCTCCGTACTGTTTTCCTGTCCGCCGATGAGGCTATAGGCCTCGGCCACTCCACTCCACACCCGGCCGCCACCCCTTACCCCCTACCCCT
>NW_026267221.1:287805-288283 GCF_000697945.3 Frankliniella occidentalis
ATCGCGATAGTGGCTGTTGTGTTTTCCACGCGGTCATCGCCGCCGCGACAGGTGCGTTTAATCACCCGGATTGCCCTCTCCTCATCCTGCCTAAGCCTGAGCGTGTGCGAAACCACTTTGTCACCCTTTCTGTGATAGGCTTCAAAACAAAATGATTCGATTTAAATGGGAAAAAACTCTTCTCTTTCGCCTGCTGAAACGTTATGGTAGAAACCGGTGGTTCTCGCATTGCTGAGTGCATGCCCCCACGTCACCCCCGTGAACTTACCTCAATTGACGTGACGTATCTTCACCGCGAGCGGACGTCAAAAATAGCTCTCGTTGCCCACATCGCTGCCGAACGCCACATACGGTCGCCGTATCTCGGGAAGAGTCGTTCGCCCGCAACGAGACCGAAAAAAGAAATAGCGAAACCGGATAGGGACGGATACCTCGCGGTCGGTGCGGCACGTGCGGGGAGCCGACGCGAGTCCGGGCC
>NW_026267221.1:297003-297505 GCF_000697945.3 Frankliniella occidentalis
AGGAGCAGGCGACAGCTGAGTGGTGAGCGCGCTGGGGTGCGGTCCAGAAACCGTCGGCCTAGGGATCGAATCCCGTAGGGGGGGACCTTTTTTCGGGACCTGCTGAGTAGGAGGTAAAGTTGACCTCCTTACTATGCTGTAGACCTAGTCGGATTCACACCGACGTTGTGTCATGAGTGTCAATTCTCTTCAAAGAAAAACTTAAATGAATCAAGGGGATTCGATCCCCAGGCCGCCGGTGTCCGGGCCACACACCAGCGCGCTCGCCACTCTGCTGTCGGCTCCACTTGTCAGTGGAGAGTTCAGAACTCGGTCCTGCTTTACGAGTCTTGGTCTCCCGGATTGCACGCGTTCAGGTCGGAGCTTAATACGACCCGACTACAGAAGATCCTTTTTCGTGAAACATGCAGTATGATATCCGCCACCCCTAGCCACAGGCCCCCTTTGTAGCTACACAGGCTCGACCCCTTTTGTTCGCCGGTGTTCCGCGGACCGAGCCCCG
>NW_026267221.1:297555-303840 GCF_000697945.3 Frankliniella occidentalis
CGAAAAAAGAAATAGCGAAACCGGATAGGGACGGATACCTCGCGGTCGGTGCGGCACGTGCGGGGAGCCGACGCGAGTCCGGGCCGCCGGCGGAGGTGGGGGTGGCCAAGACAACACGGGCAATTACAAACAATTTGCAGGTAGTTAGGCGGCCAGGGGGGGAGGGGAGGGGTGCAGTGAGGAAGGCGATGTGAGAGGAGGGCAGTTAGTGGCAGGGTGCGATCGGGGACTCTAGAGGCCTCCAGATATCCGAAGCGGTTCGGTTCGGTCCACCACCACCGCAGCCCTGCCGCTGGGACTGTACACAGCGAGGTGCGCTCGACCCGAGCAGCGGTTAGAAAAAATAAGAATTATAAAAGAAAAAAGTGAAATCGGGGGCGCGCGTGGTTTTTCTTTTTATTATGTGTGTCAAGTCGAGGAGAAAGACCGAGACCGGGGACGCAGACGGACCATTGTGAGAGGTAGGGTTGGGGTGGGGGAGGGTCGAGGTGTTTGCTTGGCCTTCCGCCTCAGATTGGGCGTCCTGATACGATGTGTAGGTGAGCGTGGTCCGCGAGATAGAAGGGCTGCAGATTGCGGCCGCGATAACCTCCGATACACAACAGGGATGCCGCAGGGATCGCCCGGCCAGAAAGCAGCATGGCTGTCAGTCGTTGTCACAAACCTATTAAGTTCAAGCCAATGCTAGCTCTCAGAGCGCCTGATGGGTAGGCAACATCTTGCATGCGGCGCTTGTGTGCATTGCGGGGTGGCCTACCCAGAGTCTCGCAGGCGCCGAGCTCCAGTGACTTGCGCAAGAATATGAGAGTATCTTCTCCAAGTCGGTGCACTGATGGGGGGAGTGAGGCTCCCCGCCCCTGCCCTACCCTTGCCGGTAACGTCAAGTTCACCGGGCGGACGTCTGCTGTGATCCCCTACCGCGGTTACGTCATGTGGGTGTCATAGTGTGTTAGTGTGTGAGCCCGGGCCGAATTGCAACAATATTTGGTTGGCCCGGGTTAAATGTATTCTCGGACTGTCCGCTTCTTCAAATTTACTCTGGCAATCTCAGAATTGTTTGGAGTTGTAGATCTCCCCTGCGAAAAAAACTTTTTGCTGTCGGACGGTCGTCGGTGGCAGCTCGCTGGACCCCGTGGGGCGGCTGGCGTCGGTGGCGCGGGGGATCCTTGCGCGCCCAAAGATTCACAATGCCGACAATACATATTGTTATTTCAGTCCCGCCATATCATCCGCGCTGAGTTCAACTCGAGCCAGTTTTTCTCTGGCCCGGCCTGGCAGCAGGAGGGCCGGTCGCAGCCTTTGGTCCGGTATTATCTTTCTGACGAAACACCGCTATCGAGTCGGTCATGCTGCTGGGCCCCTCCCCCTCCCCTGCCTCCCATTCCCCCCGCACTAGGAGGGGCCGGAGAAGGGGACCGGACCGCCAAAGAGCGATGTGCAAATATGTGCTCGGGGATAAGTTACTACTTTACCCGTTCGGCCGGGAGAGTCAAGGCCGAGAGACGCGGAGGCGGTTACGACTGATCACGGAAAATAATATTACTATTAACTCTGCTAAGCTAATTATTAGCTGAAAGAGCTTAGATGTTATTAGTCTTCACAGCTAGTTCCCTTTTTTTTCAAGCTAACTGTTATTACTAATTTCTGGAAATTTTAGGCAAGCTAATATTCTGAGCTACTTCATTTATTAAGTGCTTCATCTCCGTGTCCGTGTCCAGGCCGTGCCGGTGGCCCGGCGGCCCGCATGCGTGGACGCATAGGAGACTCGAACCCACCCGCGGCCACACAGCCGGCCAGCGGCCTCGGGGCAGCGGATGATGGGATGGGGTCCGCGTGCGACTGACCGCCCCGTCAGCCACCGGCACTGCCGGGGACTGCCCTCGCCCGACTGCATGAATGGACCCGCAGCCGTACGCACACGGCCGGCCGGCCCGGGCGGGGGCAGGCCGGGGCAGGCCGGGCCACCAACACACGAGACGTACGCACGCACACTGACGCGCTGCCCGGAGGGGATGGTCTTTGGTGGGGCAGAGCCGCTGCATCCGGACACGTGAGCGACCGGATGGGCTGCGTCACCGAATTTTTTCTTTGCAAGGGAAAATAGTTGCCAAGTGTTGCAAACGCTTCTTTTCGTTGTACAGTAGTTCTTTGCTTTCCTGTTGAAAAAAAAAGTAGGTTGAATGTTCGCGGGGGATTTTCCTTCGCCCGAAAAGAAAAAAAACAGTCGTCGTGTAAGGAGAGGGAGATAAAAACGCTCGGGAGGCAGCTGACCGCGCGGTGACCCGCGGGTTCGTGTGTGAAGAGAGGGAGGGATAGAGTCAGATAGCCGCCGTTGTAATCAGGTGTTCCCTTTTCTGACCCGATGCAACGACCCGCCCGACCTAATATGTAACGAGGGGTCCCTATTTATAGCCTCCCCCCGCTCCCCGCTCCCGAGGAGGTCCAGCGGGGGAGGGGGGGGGGATGCGCGGTGAGGCTGCCCCCCGCCGCGGTCTGGAGCCGAGCTGCTGGGCGGAGCGCCCGCCGGCCGGCCGAGGGCAACCCCGGGGCTCGCCTGCGAGGCGCGTGGCCTACCATCGCAGGCGCTCCCCACCCCTCCCCGTGGAGCGCGCCGCCGGCAGAGCGGCGCCAGGGCCGGGCTGCACATTATCTGCCTGGACTGTGGCGGGGCGGTAGGGAGGGGCTGCACGGGTGTGATGGCCTGAGCGCGGCGCGGCGTGGGCGACCCCTTCAAGAATGGAGCCTAATGGTATTTTCTCGGAAGAAATCAACGGCCGAAACTCATACATATTGGATCCCTCAGGCCAACACGGGCGGGCGGGATTCGTTGGAGAGGGGATGGTTCAGGATGGGCGAAAGACAAAGAGTACAAACCAAGTAGTCTTGGGATTTCAGCGATACTGTCTTCTATATTTTAAAATAAACTTGCTCTTTTTGGTGCTTTTATTGATTTTATTTTATTTTACGGTATTAATGTTTGCGTTTTTCCTTTCTTCTCGTCCTTTTGTGTTTGTTTCAGTAATTCCCAAGTAATTCCATCTCTGATGAGTAAATGCCCCCCTCCCTCTTTTCAGAAAATTCTGAAGGCTGCTTGTGATTCTCACGTTACTAGTCGAGTGCATGCTCGTCGGGTGGGTCACGTGCACGGCCACGCCAGCACCGCCGCTGCCAGGGGCGAGGGCTGGGCTGGCCGTGCTTGTTCAGCTGACCCGAGCCTCCAGAGAACAGTTGTCATCGCCCGACCAGCTATTTTTGGCATAGCTCCGGGCGTACCCGGTTAAAGATAAGGGCTTTCTCCCGAGACACGATCGGCCTGGGGGCTCATGTGAGTGGCTCGCTTCGTTGCCCTCACGGCCGGTGTAGCGGGGCTCGTCGCTGCCGGTCGTCTACTCGTGCCCCTCATTGCTAAACCCACTCGACCCGTCGAGCCACCGATTTCAATAATAATGCGAAATCCGCATTTGGCGCGCTCACAAACATCCATTGTCAGGGGCAAAGAAACGAAAGAAACTCGCAACTTGTCTGTTCTTTTTTTTTCTTCGAGGGGGAGGACAGAGAGCAGTTGGCCGGTGCCGTCATCGCCGGCGCGCTGCAGAGCATAGCCTGAGCGAATTGCTTATTCACAGGAGCGCTATCGCCGCCATCCCCAGCCCCGGCCCGCCCCGGCCCGGCCCCCTCCTCGCGGTCCGCTCTCGACTTGACGTGTTGTTGTGATGGCGAGGGCAGAAAGACCATCTCCAATTACAATTTCTATCGAGCAGACGCCACGCCGCGCGGCCACGCGATCCTGGACTTTGGCCGCGAGGAGCAAAGTCCAGCCGGCCTGCTGCCGGTCGGCCGCGTCCCGCCGTCCCGTCCAGCCTTCGGCACGACAGAGTTTCCTTGTTTGTCTCGGCGTTTTCTCTTTTGTCGCCACCTTTACACTCGGTGGCGCGACTGGTGACTGGGCAGGAGTGTCTTCAGAGTCGATCTGCTGGGGGTGCGCCTCGGGGCCTCGAGCAGCGAGAGACGCGTCGGCAACTTTACAATCCCAGCCTCCTCGCTGTGCATCGCCAACCGAGGGCGACGACGACGTCACCAAACGCCCCCTCGCCAGTCTGTCTGTCGCTGCCTGAGCAGGGCAATGACGTAGTGACGAGCTCTTCTTGTCCGTCACCGCTAGTTGATATGGGCGTGGAGTGGGGGAGGGAGAAGGGTGGGTGGAGGGGATGCACATACACTTGTGCGTGTGTGTGGTCAGGACTTTGGGAGTGCACCCGCCGCGAGCATGACTCTGTGGCCTGCGCTAAAAATACACGAAAATGCGGCCGCGGTGTTATCGGAGTCGGCTCGCCCCCCACCTCGCCGCGTGCGTGGCCAGGAAGACAGTCGGCCTGGTCGGTCACGCTGCAATGGCGACTCCTCACTGCGTTTAGCCGGGGGCCCTCACGAACACCCGCGAAGTGGCAGAGCCCCTGCCTGCTGGACTAGGCAAGAACCGGGTCTTCTCCTTTTACGAGAATGACGCTCGTAAGTGGCGAGCGCGCGATTGTGAGCGAGTGGTGCGTGCAGGTGGTGTGCGCTTATCATACGAGCTAGGCTCGGGTCATACGAGTGCGGCGTGTGAGGGACGCACGCTGAAAGTGGGGATTGAGAAGAAAAGAAACTGGACAAACTTGTTGTGTACTGCCGCCTCGTTCCCGACCCTCCTCGTCACGTCAAGCCAAAGCCAAACGCAAACGCCACGGCCCTTGGCCCCGACCACCCCGTGGGGTACAAGAGCTTTATCTAAGACGGCTATCAAACCTTGCCCGGCCTCACTGGCCTTTCCCTGCTGCACCGATATAGTCATTATTTGTCATGTAACTAAATCGCTGCAAATATGAAGAAAGCGGTACTTGAACCCCCGATACCAATCTAGTTTGAGCTCGCCACGCACCTGTTTGTGGCCACATACAGGGTGGGTGATCCGCGCCGTGGTTTTTTTCTGCTTATACTGTACCGCATGCATGCGTGCGGACGGGTTGCACACTCGCACGGGGCCGTAAGGCGCCATGGCGAGCGACGATAGGCAAGCCCGCCCGCACGCATGAATCCGGTACAGCATAAGCAGAAAAAAACCACGGCGCAAATCACCCACCCTGTACACATGTCCGGTGTCCAGGGTTCAGCTTAATACGACCCGACTACAGAAGATCCTTTTTCGTGAAACATGCAGTATGATATCCGCCACCCCTAGCCACAGGCCCCCTTTGTAGCTACACAGGCTCGACCCCTTTTGTTCGCCGGTGTTCCGCGGACCGAGCCCCGGCACGCTCGCGGCTCGGCCGTCGGCTCCTTTTGTCGTGGACAGTTCAGAACTTGGTACTGCCCCGTGTAGAGCGAAACAGAGTTAAAATGACGTAGATTTGTCGTTTTTGAAACTACAATTTTACGACAAAATAACGACAAAGTTCACTTCAAAATTACGACAAATTAACGATGGTTGCCTTTGACGTAAATTTGCCGTAGATTTGTGGTATTTTTTGACGTTAAAGCGTACAAATTACACACCCAGAAAAATCGTGTCTTGTTTCAAGTCAATTTTTCCTTGTTTCAAGTGCACGCTAACACAAGATCAAATTTACTCTTGAAGCAAGCTGCTATTTTCCTTCGAATAAGAGAAAAATCTTCTTCCAAAGATAAAATTGGCTTGTTTCAAGGATGAATTTCATCTTGTGTCAGCGTGCACTTGAATCAAGAAACAATTTTTCTGGGTGCAGACCGAAAGTGTTGTGGTTACGGAGATGAATCGAGCTTCTTCATTACACCAGACCAAGCACAATACTCGTTCTCCCACCTCCCAAGAGGGAAGTGAGAGTAGACGTAAAGAACGAGTAAAAACGACAAATTTATCACAAGTGTGCGTGTGGCCGCGTGAGATGACGAGCGCAAGCCACGGCACCCAGTTGTCACTTCGGTCGAGTGGATACATTGCCTTGTGTGGTTTGTGAACAGAAGGGCGGCGGTTCGACTCCCGCTCGTTTCCGACTGGCTGCCACGTTTTTGCGTTGTTTGCTTGTACTGTACCGCATGCACACGTGCGGGAGGATTGAATGAATACTCACCCGTGGCCGTAAACGTCCCTGTTTGTAGCTACACGATTGCAGCTAAAACTGACAGAGCCCGTGTCAGCTTAGACTGAACCATTTAAAGGCGAATTCATTTCTTCAGATAATGCTCTAGAATATCAACCTGAAGTAAACAGCGCTAAGATCTAAAGCGAAAAGAAAGATATCAATGCCTCTCCGAAGCTCTCGCCTTGTC
>NW_026267221.1:306935-317048 GCF_000697945.3 Frankliniella occidentalis
TCGGTGTGAATCCGACTAGGTCTACAGCAAAGTAAGGAGGTCAACTTCACCTCCTACTCAGCAGGTCCCGAAAAAAGGTCCCCCCCAACGGGATTCGATCCCTAGGCCGACGGTTTCCGGACCGCACCCCAGCGCGCTCACCACCCGCACACATGCTGTACAGTATAAGCAAAATGAAGGAAGGGGTCTGTGGACTACCCTGTGTACATTGCCCGAAAAAGGATCTTCTATAATCTGGTCAGATTTAGCTGACTGGGGCCGCCGGATTTGAGGCCACATTTTTGTGGCACATGGTTTCGAAACGCCCTGATCCCCGTAAAATGGTGCTTATGGAGCCCAAATTATTATTTGCATATTGTGTTTCAAAAAAATATACATTGAGAAACCAGATTGTCGCCTCTGCTCACAATCAAGCATCTTAAGTAAAATTGATTTTGATAGCAAATGTTTAGAGATAAATCATCCTTTGAAACAGAGGCAAATCTGCAATAGGTAATTTGCTTCATTTTCTGTAGAGGTCAAAACATTAGAAGTACACATCACCACTGATAATTGTGTTAGAGGTACAACTCACAACTCGTACAGGTATTTTAAATGCTGGTTGGAGAAAGTTAACTCACGCCTAAAACGTAGGGGTGATTCTGACCAGTAATACAGACAGGTTGGGAAGATTAAGGCAGACTCATCTCTCAGACTATAGTAGTTCGATATTTTATTTCTGGTTGGGATGTGAAGAATATTTACACAGTCACTGTAGGAAGTTTTTTGTTTATTTAACTGACTACAAGTAGTATTTACAAAAGCAACAGGTTTGGTCTCGTCTTTTTTCTGACTTAAATTGATTTGTTCATGAGAAGGATCAGCTGCTACCATTATAACCCCAGCGGCAACTCAAGAAAACAGAAATATGGCTTTAAAAAACATGTAGAACAAAACAAAGTAATTGAGTTTGGTATATACATGCTAGTAGGGAAGTATTCACAATCTTACAATCACAATCTTTTTCTTGTTAACCAACAACGTGTATGTATATCGATGAGTTCTATGGAAAGATTAGTATTGGATTCTGAGAGAACTCATTTAGTAACTATACAACTTTGAACATTATTTGTACAGATATTTTTAATCTTTTCCCAGGAGAGAATGAGCAATACAATTACAATCTTAAGAAGCATCATCGCCTGTATTCAATTACACACTCTTTCCAAAAAGAAAAGAGAATGTAAAAGAACTTTTCAATGTAAAAAAAAGGAAAAGATTTTAGAATTTGGGTTTTGTGCTCTGTAAACAAAACACTGTACATTAGACATTATGATTGCATGAGCATCACGCTAGATAGATAATAAAGGGTACATGTACACGCTGTAAAAAAACTGTAAAAGAAATGACTACAAAAATGCACAAAAAAGAACATAACATAATGTTTTGCCACCAATGAACATATTTTGTACTCTGCACTTTCTTTTTCTTAGTTTTCATGTGCTTGACTTTATTACAGTAATCTTCAGAGGATATACCATTCATTGAATATGGCAAAATGATGCACTTCCAGCCTGAATTGACAATGTACAATTAATTCACATGTAAGTACCATGTTTGTTTAACAGATATTCTGAAAAGTTTGAAAAAGATAACAGGGGTAAATATGGGTTGTTGTACAGAATCCAAAAACTGGTCATAACTGGGTTGACAATAAATGTCTTTGAATCTAACAGGTACTATCAGTCTATAACATTGAATGAAAGTTAGAGATACAATCTTTCTCCTATAATGAGATTAATACTTGACTTTCTAATCAGAGAAAACAGAAGCAGTACATTAGTTCCTAGTTTATTAATAAACAATGCAAGTTCCAGGGCAACCTAAAAATGAAAAAAAAAAAAAAAAAAAAAAGTTGTACAAATGAAGAATTCATAGCAGATCATTGTTCATCCCTCACCCCTTGGTGCAATCCCGGGAACATCTCGCAGTACCTTCTTTGTTCTTAGTGGTACCGGCCAAAATTATCATCAATATAACCTTAGCATTACAAAATTTGACAGGTCTTGATCCATATTAAAAACTGTATCAAGTCCTAGAGATACCAACAAAGGAAGCACTGTTTAAACATACCCTACAGTCCCTGCTTCAAGATCCTCTTTTCAAGACATATAAGAGGAAATCAAAGTAGCAACTTTGTGCCAAATTCACCAACACATTGTGCTGTTTGAATCTTCTAACAAATATGATAAACAGTAATATACATTAAAGGTTTACAATGATTCGAAGACATTACTACAATGTAAAATCACAAATGATATGCAACCAAAGAAGAAAATAGTTTGTTTTTACCCACACAATATTCAAGAGAGATATTACACTACATGTTTGAACTGGCTCATGAATTAGACACAAAACTTCAGCTCAAAAATAGGGAAACTTGTGAAAATCAAAGAAGAAAAAAGTAATAGAAGTTACGGTAATACTTTCCAAGATGCTGCTATGGCTAGATCAATACATTATAGGCAAATAGTATCTTGCTTGCAATAACGGTTGTTTTAAAAAAATGTGATTTATGTTAACATCACACAGAAATAAATAGAGTTATAAAAATACTCTGAATTTTTATCATCAAGATGAGATTGACATGTAAGAAAATACTAATGTCTGTACTGTCAATGAGATGATATTCAATATTCAGTGACAATACTAACAATCCAAAAGTCTTTTAAGAGATATTGGTATACTGCCAGAATAATTTTACTTTTAAATGTCACTTCAAGAGCGTCTTGAGATTAACCACTTTTTTCTTTCACTTGCTTAACAAAAATAAGAATCTAAAGAAACCAGTTAGTTTCACCTCTACATATGTTCCAGAGGGCTTCAAATACATAACAAATGCATTTTGGAGGAAATGTCAGAATAACAAAACAAAAAAAATTGACACAAGTAGCCTAAGCTATTGCACAATAATTTACCAACCTAGAAGTCGATGAATAAAAAGTACCGTAGGATTATGAAGTACAACTATATGCCTGAATTCTGAACTCTATATGTTTTCAAACAGTTAAGTGTGTCAAAGCAGTTTCTTTGGACGACACAAATTTCAAAGAAAACAGTTTTCATAATAATAATAATGGAAAGTTCACAATATTCGTACCCCTAGATTGGAAGTGGTTGTCAGATAATTATTACTACATAACTTAAAGTAAGATCACAACTAATACTAAACTAGATGGGAGAGAACATGTGATGGTCAGATGGAATAATAGGGAATATATATTTGACAGACAGTGAGTTACGGAAAGCCATTCAATAATTCAAAAACATTGTGTCCACAGTATGGCAATTGTCAAAAGAAGGTAAAATGAGAACTCTTAAACCTGTGGAAGGCTCATAATCTGCTTCAGTTATTGGTCAGAGCAGTAAATGGATATCAATATCATAGCTACAGGAACATGCTCCAGGTAAAGCGTGGTATGGTTGCGGAAACAAAACAGGGCTTGCCCAACTACCCCATTATTTTGGCTTGCAGACCTTGGCATGAATCTGCATAAATTCTGGTTCTGCTCCACTGCTACTTCTTCCCTCAGGCTCCTTTCTCTGCAAACAAGCGAACACAGAACAAAAATGTATTATAAACTTATGCAAAATAAAATATTATTATTAAACAGCATGCCCTTTGTAAAACATTCAAAACTTACAGATTCGAGTTTGCGAGCGCGTTCTTCAATTACTCGTTCAAATGGTGTCTTATTTTGTTGCTTCTGCAACTCCACTTCCCTTTTTGCTTGGCTCTCCTTTCGATTTTGTAGGGCGCGCGCAAGCTCCGACTTCTGGTTTAGTGGGTTTTTGCCTCTGGAGACACAAAAAGAACAAACAACAAATTGTATGAAATCTAGATTACCATAAAATGAATCCCAACAGTTTCCCATGCATGTGTAGATTTCCAAAAGCCCTGTACTGTTTCTTTTAGTTTGTATAGGGGTGCGGAAGGAGATTTAATAAAATAACAAATGAAAAGACAAATGCAGTGAGGATACACTTTCAAATTTGCCAGCCTTTGCATCCTGTAGAGGATACATACATGTAGAGGTACATGCACTATATGTATCTAGATCATTATCTTCACTCTGGCCTCTGGCAAATCCAAAACGGACCAGGCTGGTCAATACCATACACGAGTACTCTACGTGAAATAATAAAAATATACATATAGAACGTTCAAAATCAAACGTGATAAAGGTTAATCCATCCCACATGGAAGCAATATTCTTTAATAAATTACTAGATGTTCTCAAGGATGCAGCTTCATCAAAAAATTTCCAAACTAGTCTAAAAAATTATTTAATTGAAAGAGAATTGTACAGATGGGAGGATCTATGACTCCTACATCAAAGAAATTTTTGTACTGATCCTCATGTCAAATGTTGTTCTGAAATGCCTGTTTTTGCCCTCCTGTATCTGAAAAATGAAATTGTGAGCGCCATCTTTACACACATGAATACAAATACAAATGTAAGTTCGATGTAAGACGTTTCTTGTTATTCAAAGATAGGAAAAAACTAAGAAGAAAAAAATACAGGACGGGACGTATTTGTGTGTCTGTAAGTACTTACATTTTGGTATTGAAAATCAACTCCCGGTGGAGGTTTTGTCTGTCCTTGGAGTCGAGGCAGGGATTCTGCACCTTCCTCGGCACGATGAGTCCTTCCGAGTTGACGTGCGGAGGACCACCGGACGGCAGGGGTCTTCCAAGTCCGCCCAGCCCTCCCATCAGGCCGTGTCCGCTCGAGTTCCTCTGGTTACAGCGCTCCATGATTTCTTGCTCTGGGATCATGGCGTCCGCGTAAATGTTGGCTGCAAAGGAGAACAATCGGTCCATCAATGTACACATATTTAAAAAAACAAACACGACGAACATTTCCTTGGGTGAAAGATGAGTAGCTGGATTCGAATGAAGCAAGGTAGTATAGAGCTAAAATACTCTCAAAACTTTATCGGCCGACATTTGGTAACGCTATCTAAAAACTAAAATGATCTAGTCGACCCGGGTCTACCACATATGGCATTCTATTTTTAGCGAATCTGTAGTTGTTGATTAATTATCAAATTATGAGAAAGACTCGCCATACAACTCATAAAACGTAACCCAAACTTTACCTCCACCGGACCAAAACCACACTGATAAACCAAGTGTGCAACTGCAAGTTCAATATTTGCAACGTGTTCAACTCGGTAGCTGTGCAACTCCCCGGCTGAACACTTCCTTAGATTGGCAAGTATTTAACTTGCAGTTGCACACTTGCAAGTGTTAGGCAGTTGCACACTTAGTTTATCACTGCAAGTCTCCATACACGCCAAGCAGCGCCGACAAGGTGGACTCAATAAGTGCCCCTGTGCACGATAGGTTGCCTACCCTTCGGGCGTGCTGTCGCTGGCATCCACAAAGCTGCACCCAGCGCATTGTTTTACAAAGCAAGGCCATATTTATGGCGTGAAATTAGTGCGAAGTAACAATGTTAAATTTGGAAATAGAATGCATACTTTAATGTATAAATTGAAACTGGATAATTTTCCCAGAGTAGTGCGCCAGACCTATGGTGCGGCGCAGAGCATAAGGGGTCGTCCAGAGAGTACGTCCGTTTTTCTCAGATTCATTCGGCAAATTGAGGGAGCTCGGCGCCTGCGAGACTCAAGGTAGGCCACCCAGTGGTGCATGCATACACGGCAGTTTAGATGTTGCCTACCGATCAGGCGCTATGAGAGCTTGAATAGGCTCAACTGGGCAGTTCGGTATCGGCGAATGACGAACGAACTTTCTGGATGACCCCTAACACAGTTGAAAACACTACTTGATATTGATCCGTATTGGCCCCACGATATGGTGTTGGATAATAATGGCTCAAAAGCAGGGATGGTCCCTCCTACTGATTGTTTTAGCGGAGCTATCTGACAGATCGTAACATTTTTCACAAGTGTATTTAATACGTAAAACAGCGCAGGCACGATCATAGAGCTTAAAAGTTGCATTGGCAAGTAGTGACAAACCCGCAAAACTGCGCATGCCAAAACCACGGCCGTGCCGTGACAAAAGACAATTGCAGAGGGGTAGCTGCCGCCCGCTGCCGCCGCCTCACGCGGACACTCCTCCACGCGCACCCGTGTCCTTACCGCGGGGCCCGGCGCCGCCACCGCGCAGCTCCACCTGCTCGAAGATGCTCATCCGCTCCAGGATGCTGGGCGCGGGCTGCGACGGCCGGCTCATGACCGCGGTGGCGCAGCGCGGGCCGTTTCGTCAGCACCCTGTCGAACGCGGTCGGCGAGCTCGCGGCGGTGGGGCACGAGGGCGCACGACCTGGGCGAGCAGGTCGAGGACGGCGAACACGACGGCGGTGGGTCCGCGGGGCTGGGCCGCCAGCAGCCGACAGGGCCCGCACCGCCTGCACCCCGCGCGCGACCCGAGTAGAGTGGCCTGGCGGTCATGTGGCGCGCGGCCCTGGCCGGACGGGCTGGGCGGGGCGCAGCCGGCGGGGCTCTACCGTGCTGGGCCGAAGGGAAGGACGCTCTGAAGCCCCGTGGCAGGGCTGGGGGCCCCGGTCGTCCTGGTGGGTGCCGCCCCGCCCCCCGGCCGCCCCCGCCCACGTCCCGCCCACGGCCAAATCGGTGTGGCGTGGAGTGGAGCAGCGACAGGTGACGGGACAGGACCTTAACCAGCTTAACCCGTGAGGTGAGGTGAGACCACCGCCGCGTCGCCCGCCGCCCGCGCGCCCGCGACGGGTGACTCCAGGGGAGAGGAGGGTGAGGATGAGTGGGCTGTACACATAGGGGGGGGGGGGGGGGAAGGCAACAAGGTATCGCTGTATAATGTATCACCTTCTTTAGTATTATTGCTTCAACGCTATCTTAAAAGCGGGTAAGGTTAAAACGAGAGTGGGACTGGTGGGAGGGGGATCACCAGCATAAAACTCAGATGGTATACAGATGGTATATAGAGATAAATTTCATGCTCAATATGAACACAATTCTGCGAGGGTTCGACAACTCGAACTTTTGGTGTACACATGAGTACAAGAGAACCGGAGTACCTGCGAGTACAGGCAGAGTGCAGCCGGAGTACAGTGCAGCGTGGGGTGTGGAGCATTGCATTACCGGTGTTTATGAATGTGAGTAAGGGGGCTCCTGCTCCTAGTGCCAAGGTGGGGCGGGGGGGGAAGGTCGGGGGTGTCAGCCGCATGCGACATGGAAGCCCTTGCCAGCTGCCCGTCTCTTGCCCTGCCTGTGCCTATATAGGGGTGGTGGTCAGTGCAGTTGGTGACGATGTGAGGAAAAAGAGCGGGATGGGGGGAGAGGGGCTCAAAGACCGGTGCAGGATGGGGTGAGTGGCATGTTTGAGGGGGAGAGTGAGGGAGGCAATGTGGGACGGAAAGCACATAGGAACTAGTCGCCCGTACTTTAGGGGCGCTTAGGCCGTCGAGTTGCTTACAAAGAGCACTCTTCACATCATGAACAGCACCAGGTGGTATACCGACATACACGTGACGTAGTCTTCGTATCATGAAGCCACACCTTGCGTAATACAAAGGGATTTGTTTGTACTGCAAAGGTCCCAAATCCTTCGCACGTTACGAACAGCACAGTTAGTTCTTTGTAAGAAACTTCCAGTGCAGGCAGGGGCAGGGTCTACACGGTGTCCGCGCCTACCGGCGCCTACACGGCTACAAGATGTCAGCGCCGCCGCCTCCCGGAAGCCCTGGCCGGCCAGGCGCACCTGCCGACAGTGATTTGTATCGTGTTCCCAGACGTCTCCTTTTCACTAATTGGGAGGCGCGAGCGAGCCCCGAGAGAACCCGAACAGAGCTCGAAGGGAGCCCGACCGGCGAGCCCGATAGGACTGCAGTGAGGAAGCAGGGAAGACGAACGCGGCGCAATAAACGGAAACAAAAGCGCTCAAATTCCTGACGTTGCGCAACAACGCCACCCTGAAACGAAACACCTCTGCCGTTCCCACGTCATTGCTAGGCCACGCCTCGCTACGTCGTCGCGCAGAGTCCCTGTCAACTGTGGGAGCTAAGGCGTGTGGACGAACGGGCGTGGCCGCGTGGCCCTCAACACCATAGGCGCTCACGCCTTCAAGTCGAGCATAGTTTTGTTTTCCTTCCTTTCAATTGAAATAAAAAACAACAACAAAAACTTATCAATTGCAAAAAGAACCATACCATGGAGACCCTGCCTTGTTTGATATCAATATGTATGTTTTGATAATTTTGCTTGTTGTTAAGGGCGAGCAGCTTAACCGAATATCGTAACACTACACAGGATTCCGGCGTTGCATAGGAAATAAGAAAGCGCCTAATAAGAGCAATCAACATTACACCCTACGGCTCTCATACTTACTGGGATCGTGCTCGCCGATGCGCTTCCGCAGCTCGTCCAGGGACGCCTTCAGATTCGACTCAATCTGGTCCTGCAACACAGAAAAAGGGCAGGGAGCGTTAGCCACGCTAAGAGGATTTGCTTCGAGGATCATCGCAGATAAGGATCAGGGTGAGGATCAGCTCGACCAGCTCCACAGCCGCTACGGCCGCGCGCCTGCTGGCTTGCCGGCCTGGGCTTCCGGATTACTCGATGACCGCTACCGCTATGCCTAGCTCATTGTCAGCAGTGTTCTACTATGCAAGTGTACTGACTGTAAATTTGACAACAAAAACAATTCCATTCCGTGCATGATTTTTGTTCGTTCCTGCAACTTATTACTTTTGCCAGTTGGGGAACAGATCAGACTGTTTCGCGCTATGTATGCCAGGCTACCCAACCGTATGGCTTCAGAGGCACACTTAACCCCGAGAGTCGTACGTGCTGCATGACTGCCATTTCTGAAAACAATTTGTTTTTGTTTTTTCTAAACTGGTTATTGCAGCAGGTCGAGTGTCAAACAAATACACCTCTGAAGCTCAAAGTTAAAGGCAAAATGGCGCAATTTGCGGTGCGATGGCCGCGCCGTCGCGCCGTGCAGCCCCGTGCCGCCCAGCGCTGCACTGCAATAGCGTCCAGCGGGCAGTAATGGCGAGCAGGTCAGCGACGATGATGATAAAAAAATAAAAATTAGTCTTACGTCACAGTCTGTGATGGGCTGGACCTGGACGGCGGCTCACTCAGGGTGGGAACGCTTCACTGCAGGAGCCTGGCGAAAGGAAAAGGGGGGGGGGGCAGGGGCAAGCTGGCACTGCGTTGGAAAGAGGAATGACGTCAATATCGACGGACTAGAGAGGGATCAAATCCGAAAAAAAATTGCCGACGGTCATCAGCCAAGCGTCGAACCCGAGAAGGGGAACTCCCCGCCCCTCCCTCAGCCCTGTCCTACCCCAGCACTTTACAAACGGCTAAGCCTTGGTCGGACCGGAAGTACGGAAGCAGTGGCAGCGCCGGCCGGGCCTCGGGCCGGGCCCAGCGCAGCCGAGGCGCAAGGCACGCGGGACTGCGGACCACGCCACCAGGGCGAACGTGCTTTCACCGGGCTAGGCTAGACTAGGCTAGACTAGGTTGGGTGGGTTGGGGGCAGTTTTATAAAATAACCGTGCAATTGCTCTGAATGAGGTGGGCCGGATCCAGTCACTCGATTCAATTTTTAGATGTTAAAACTGTGTGGATTTGTTTCCCGACCTGATCCTATATGCTTAGTATTGCACCTTGGATCAGCTCCAGGAACGCCCACCCAGGTTGGCAGACAAGCAGACAGGCGGGCGCGGCAGCGTGTCATGTCGTGTCTGCAGAGCAGTCCGCCGTTCTATAATAAAATTACCGAAAATTGTCCTCTTTTCCCGCCAGCTGCCACCTGCCCACGACAGTTCCGCGCAGCCTGCGACAATGATGACTTCTTTGGCCGACGGCGACCTCGCGGCGCTCAGCTGAGTGGCGTGTGACCTCCGGCTCGGGGAGGCGCGGCGCGGCGGAGCGGCAGTGTCTCCCTTCCCTCGGGCCCCACCCCACCGCCGGGCCAGAGCAGCCTGCTCGGCGCGCAATTCAATTGAGACAGGTTGCGATGCTGGGCGGCGGCGGCGGATGTGTATCGTTACGTGAGCGAGGCGCGGCATGGCGACAACCTGGTGCGCTGTACACACGCGCCGAGGAGAG
>NW_026267221.1:318127-320297 GCF_000697945.3 Frankliniella occidentalis
AGAAACCTGAGCGCGGGGTAGCGGCCGCCACCACGGCGCAGCACTGCGTCGCGCATACAAACTAGGAACCTGGCGGGAGGTGAGTGCGGCCTGCAGAGATCTGCACAAGGGTCAGTCGGGTGCGGGGCGCGGTGGTTCAGCCGGGACCAGGGGAGACAGGGTGCTCGAGTGTCCCTTTATTCCTCGTCTGTTTCAAGCTTGTGAGACGGGCGGTTGTTAAAATAATTGGTACTCATAGAGTCGTTGCATGAATTGGATGAATTGTCCAGGGTGCAGCAAATGCTTTCAATTACAAAGCAAATGCTTAGTATCACAAGGATTAAACAGCGCGCGGTGCTCATGGCCCCTGTGAGGTGAGGTGAGTCCGCCACGAGGATGCAGTCCCGCAACACTGGAGCGCATTTAACAGACGCGCCCGGTACCTGGGCACCTGGGCGGGTTCCCCTCGCGCGCCCCTCACCGACGTGGTTTGGGGGCAGCGGTGTAGGGCAGTGTGCCTGACCTTGGTCACGCTGCGCCCGCTGCGCCCGCGCGGCGCGCCCGCACCAGACTACACTGGGCCGGCGGCTCGTGGAGCTGCTCCACCACCAGCAACATGCCCTAGTTGCACGTCCTTCCGCTGGGCGTGGCGAGGTGCGGCGCGGCGCCGGGCACGGCCGGGCGCACGAGCCTTGGCCTGGCTGCTGCCGCCCCGGCCGCCGTCCCGCCGCGAGTGAGATAGTGAAACGCGCATCCTAGAAACCTTTGTGAAACTGAGTGAAACTGGCGTCAGGAAGGAGCCGGGCACGGGCCACGGGTCGGTCCCCCTTGACAACAAATGTAAACAAAAGAGCGGCGACCATGAGAAGGTTGAGCGACCATTGCCACCTGTGGTGAAAGGTGCCGAAACTGATCATTTCAATTAGTTCAAGAATGTATTCGTTTTAGAGTTACAGTGATCATTTGCTGGCAAATGACAAGCACTTGCAAGTGTTACTTGCTGGTGTGGAATGGAAATTCCAACACTGGCGATTTTTGGTCTGACAAATCGAACACTTGGTTCGAATCTATAACTGCGCGGTAAACTAGCTATTTTAATCACCGATCATACACCTCCAAGGTGTTAAAATGTTGTAAGTGCTTGCCCGTTTAACAAACTGCAGATATCAGAGTACAGTCATTCCGAACTAAGTGTTGCAAATTAATACTGCTATCGTTTGCTGATCTAATGAGAATGCGGGCAACGCAAAAACGTGTGAGCAGCTCGAAGTTCCAGCAGGCTGGCAGGTCCCCGTTGATAAACAGCCTCATCCGCAAAAACCGGCAGAAAGGCGGAAACTACACGAGTGTGTGTAAAAAGAGAGGGGGTATATTGCTACTACTACTACACGCGCCAACGCCTTCTCTCGTCCGATTCCAACTATTCTTCTTTTTTTTCTCGCCGCTTCGGAAGGAACCTCCCGCTCTGCTACCGGCGTGTTGCGCGAGCGGTCCGGACGAAATGGCTCCTCGGCTTGGCAGCAGCTCCACCACTTGTTCTCTAGTCAACCTGAACACTGCACACAACTCTAACCTCCACATCACACTGGTAAACCGAGCAGTTCAACTTACAAACACTTTCAAGTGCTCAACACGGTTGCTTTCCCCCAGGACGCACAACGGTCGCGTGGCGAAGCATGGCGGTGCGCTTTGTATGGCGACCAACCACAGTGGCATAGCGTACAGCATTCACCTAGGTTTGAAACAGGTCGCGGCGTCATTTGTCACCACGCGTACAGAATTCATAAAATTCCACGCATTCAGCGTATGCGAGACGGCGAGGACCTCCATCCAGTGGAGAAACACACTGTTAGAAAAATTTCTGGGATTTCACGGAGGAACACTCGTGAAAAATATTGCCAAAGTTCTTTGGGATTTACCAAAGGACTCCGTAGATTTCACGTGACGAGTTTGGCTTCGACACACATACACGATTAAAAACCTGCTACCTTTACCAGGTGTTTTAGGACATAAAATTTAGGAACGGAGTCCTCTGGGAATTTCTAGAAGTAGTTTAGAGTGAATCTTCGGGAAATCCCAAGAAATTTTTAACAGTGCAGTTTCCAGAGCGCGCGCTTGAGGAGGATAGCGGAGGAAGGGCCAGTTGGACGTCAGCGGTGCGTAACCGTGTCCAGCCAGCCCCGCGGGGTTG
>NW_026267221.1:321197-324474 GCF_000697945.3 Frankliniella occidentalis
GGGGGGGGGAGGGATGCTTGTGAGTCAAGTCTGCGAGCGAGCCCCTCCAGAGGGCGTGGACCCGCGCAAGAGCCCTACTGCACGCTGACACAGGCCGCACAGCATAATGAAGAGCAGAGCCCCAGCTGCGGCGTGCACAAGGGGCGGCAAGTCCGTCCCCCCGCCCTCCTCACGGCCTCTCATCCAGCCTTGCGGCAGACTCCCTTGCCCCAGGGGAAAATAATAATTATTTGCCAAGAGTGAGGCAGCCCCCTTCCTCCAACAGCGTGCGTTAGTTGTTGTGTGCAGCTATTTGTAATGTTTTGATCCGAGACAGCAGACAGCAGTGCGCTAGCGCAACGCATCCGGCGGCCGCGGCCGGCCAGCCGACGGGTCGGCGCTCGCAAAACAACCCTCTTCTGTCCGGTCTGCAGAGCGGTGCGCGGGAGCCGGCGGGAGCGGGGCAGGGGAAAGGCACGCCCTCTCACGTGTCCCGCCCGAGTCCTCCTGCCCTTCGCTGCCCGCCCCGCCACGGCCCGCCAGGCGGCGACCCCATTTCCGCTCCTGGCCCTGATGAAATGGCAGCGCCATAGTCCTTGCCCGAGGAGGGATGTGACGTGCTCGGGGGTCATCACTTCGACAGAAACAGGAACATGGCCCAACTGGGCGCGCCCAGGGCGTGGCGGGCGGAGCCGGGCGGCGCGTTTACTCATCTTGCTTGAGAGTATGACCAAGTTGGAAAGGGTAAACGCAATTCTCCATTCGCCACAGGGCACCGTGCAAGAGAACTGTGCTCGGCTGTCAGAGCATAAGTAAAAATGTGTTTAGATGAGTGTAAGGCAGGGAGTGTACGTTATATCAATGGTATGGTAACAAATTACAATACAAGTGCAAACATTTGAAGGGACTGTTTGATCGTCAAGTAAAATTCAGTTCGACATATGGTAAATTTGATAGTTGACACCGACAATCCGATACCCCCAACCAGAAATTGATCGTCACGGCCGACACTTGAACGAAGGGGTTTGCCCCAGCTTAACTTTTTATAGTACATTATTGTGCTCCTTTTTCGTGAAAATATGCAAGCTTTTTTCCACTATTTATGTCGTTGGAGGGTAAAAATGTAGAAACACGTCACTTCGTTTCTGCCAATTTTCGAAACAGTTTTAAACGCTTCTTGCCCGGGGCAAATGAGTTTTGGCTTATATTCGTCAAAGAAATCGGAAACGATGTTCGTAAATTTTCGTATTTGGTTCGAAATGTTCAAAATTTGAATTGCATATTCTAGAGACACAATTTCGTCTCGAGTTGTATGCGAGGTTTTATGCGCTGAAAAACGCCACATTCTACTTTTACACTAAAAGCGCAGCCGTCACATTCCATCGGCTCACCGTCGCGAGATGCGCTGACTGTGATTGCACGGCGCAGCAGCAGCCAGCGGGCCGCAAAGGCCGCATTATCGCACTGTAAAAAGCTAACAAAGTGTCTACTTTGCAAGATACGAGGAAAATGGGTGCATCACAAATACGAAGCAATCGCCTTGCAGTTACAAAGCCCTGCGAAGCAAGGATCCTTCGCAAACTAAAAAAGCTTTGATATTTATGAAGCAATCAGATCGTAAAACGCTTGTTGCCAGGCCCGCCAAGCAATGCTTTCCAAATTGTTTTGTAATCACCAAGCATTCATTCTGCTTCACAACTCTAGAAAGCAAAACTTTGTAAGCTTTTAACAGAGCAGCGACTTTGGCATCGAGATCGGGATCCGCGGCCGCCATCGCTTTTTTTTAGCTTAGGCAGGCTATACAGCCGAGTCAGCGGCGAGGAGACGCCAATGCAAGAGCAGCGCGAACCAGCGCCATGGCGACTCCATGTCAGGCGCAAAACGATAACAGCAGAGGAGGACCCGGGAAGGGGGGACAAACTCGTTTAACCCCGCCTCGGCCAATCCTCCGTTACTGTCGAAACCATGTGAGGACCGCGTCCCGTTCGGGACATCACCAATATCTCAGCATCTGCAGCAGTGCTTCAACGGCTCCACGTATTGTTGGGGCAACGAAGTCACTCTTGTCAGACAGCGTGGCTATACTCGTTTTGAAAAGTTGGAAGTAGGAGAGAAGAGAAAAGAGAAGAAAGAGAGAAGAGAAAAGAGAAGAAAGAGAGAAGAGAAAAGAGAGAAGAGAGAAAAGAAGAGAAGAGAAGAGAAGAGAAGAGAAGAGAAGAGAAGAGAAGAGAAGAAAAGAAAAGAGAGGAGAAGAAAAGAGAAGAGTGAAGAGAGAATTAAGAGAGAAGAGAAGAGAGAACAGAAGAGAACAGTGAAGAGAGAATTAAGAGAGAATTAAGAGAGAACAGAAGAGAGAACAGAAGAGAAGAGTGAAGAGAGAATTAAGAGAGAAGAGAAGAGAGAAGAGAAGAGTGAAGAGAAAATTAAGGTGAGGCTTGGGTGAGATTTAGGCAAAATCAACCGAAAAACAGTAAAGTTGAGTTTACAAGCTAAGTGTGAAGTAAATCAAGCAATGTCTCTCTATACGAGTCTAAGTCAGTTCGTTGCGGATCTTTTAAGGTATATAATGCATACATATGGGCGAAACCCGTTGCGCACTGAGTCTCTCAAAAATCCGATTTTTTGTGAAAAACTTATTTATTTATATGGAAACCGTTCGGTGGATCTTCAGGCGATTAAATGTTTGTCTTTTTTAAGGTAAAAGCAGCAAAATACTAATTTTTTGAAGAGATCGTATAGTTGGTTTCCGATTTAGCCATTTCACCCAAGCCTCACCTTAAGAGAGAACAGAAGAGAAGAGAGAAGAGACTGCACTGCGCTCCGTTTGTTGACCTGGACTCCGGGCCAGGCGACGGTTGGGGATGGGAGGGCCAACAGAGCTGCGCACGACCAGTCTGAAGAGACTGGTAAGTAGGTGAGAAAGGACCACAACGAGATAATATTCAGATGAATACGTCAAGACAATGATGAAGTCAATAAAGTACACACAAACACTAAATGTACGATATTTTGTCGTATGTTGTTCACAATCGTGTGCAGAAATACACACAGCTTTGTTGTTGTTGTTCACTCTTTTGCACCTTAAGATGTCAAAATTATTTGTATATACTTGTGTGCCAGGACCAGTTGTACCGTGTGTATCACGGCTACGACACAACAGGGTTGCGGGTTTGCCTACCCTATGGGCCATGCCGCCTTACGAATGGACCAAGTAGGCGAACCCGCATACTGTTGTGTCGTAGCCCTGACAAACGTTGTAAGTGAATGCACCTCGTTGTGGCAAGTTTGCCCCCCCCCC
>NW_026267221.1:324524-327549 GCF_000697945.3 Frankliniella occidentalis
AAAAAAAAACACAACAGGAACAACAACAACAAAACGGGGTGCACACCCAAAAAAGTGGATACTTGATTTGAGTACGGTACTTGAAAGGTTGAGGCCCAGGACTTGGTTTAAGAATTTTTTTAGATAAAATCGAGTAAAATATTCTCAAAACAAGTACCTGTCCTCAACTTGTCAAGCACCGGAACTCAAATCAAGAATCCACTTTTCTGGGTGTATTCTGATGCCTGGTACTGGTACTTAGTACTAATTCATGAATTCGCAAAAATGTTCGTCCATCAACTGCAGCTATAGCCTGAATCGTGCCAGAAATATAGTGTACGTAATTTTAAAAGTAATTGCGTTCTAGTAAGTATAATGATAGTTTTAGAGAGGTTTGTCACCTCCGAGTTCACTTAACGAAGCGGAGGGGAAGGAGGTGGGAGAACGCAAAGACAGTGGGAGGTGGGAGAGGGGACCAGACATGTTGGAATGCAGCTGCAGCTGCTTGCAAGTGCGCGTTCCATGTTGCCAAGCTATCCTGTCTAGGCCAGGCTGCCGGCGGCGCTCTTAGTTCGATCGGATATGCGCTCGGTCGGGGGCTGAGAAGTCAAGCTGATATTTGCAGGTACACACCTTTTCTACAGTGCAACCCTGGGCAATAAAAGAGAGAGAGAGAGAGAGAGAGAGAGAGAGAGAGAGAGAGAGAGAGAGAGAGGGGGGGGGGGACGGAAGCCCATGTCAATCACGGAGGAAAGCTCTGATCCCAGCAGAATAGGCTATAGCAAACGACATCCACACAAGACGTGTAGCGGGAACTCATACGGTGTTCGTTCAATTACTGTCAGTGTACACAGAGAGGGGGGAGGGGTCAGGCCGAGGCTCAGCCGCAGCTTCCGTACGGGCGGTCCGGCTGAGACGATCCAGCCAGACCGCTACCGCTCGGCGCTCCAGCAACAGCGGGGGGCCTCGCAGAGAACGGCGCCTGTCTAGCAGAGTGTTTGCCGATGTTCGACCAGGCAAGTGTGGAACGGCCAACTAGAGAGGAGCGTGTCCCGCACTCCCCACCACGTAAAACGAGACTGAAACACAGGCCTTAAAACTAAATTCTATATATTTTGAAATAAAGAAGTAATATCAAACATGCTTTGTGCAAACATGTTAAATAGAAAACATACATTGTATGGGACAAAGTTTATATAATACTGGTAATAACACTAATAATTATGTGAGATCCATTGCTGTTTATCTGTCCGGGTTCTTCCTCTGCAAAACACGAAAGAAGAACAAGATAGCAGGGAGGTTATGAAGAAAGAATTAATCAAAAGAGTCCTCCACACATGAAGCATTTAAAACTTACAGTTTCCTTCGAGGCGGCTACGGCGTTCTCTCAAAGCTCGATCAAATGATGACGATCTTTTTTGTATTTCCTCCTCCCTCCTAACTTGTCTTTCCCTGCGCGCTTGGAATTCGCGCTGAAGTTCTGACTGACGCTCTGGCCTCCCTCTGTAAAAATAGGGGCAACGTACCCAGATGTAATGACTTCAATTTTACACCCCAGAAAATCTAAAAAAATAGTACAGTACAATAAACCCTCATAAAATGCAGGGGGTAAAGGGCAATAATGACTTACATTCTGTCGCGCAACTTAAGTTCCCGGAGGATGTTCTGCTGGATCGCGTTCTTGTCGATGGGCGCCATGACGTCTGCCTGGGCGTGGTGGGTCCTGACTGCGAGTGCGAGAACAGCTAGTTGAGCACAGAGGCACACACAAGAACTGAATGACACACTGGGCCCCGTGGCGGGCGCGGCAGCATCACATGAGTCTGCAGAGGACGCCAGGCTACCACGTACTACACAATCACTCTCTCTTCGGCCCTCGTCCTGTGACAATCCCCTCTATCTATCTCTCATAGATTACAAAGCCTTATCAGCTACTAAATTATAGCATAACAGCCCTGGACGTTCCTTGCGTTGTTTGGCCACTATGTGGTTACGCTTTGTTGTTTTCCTAACCCCCAAAGATGCATTGCCGCAAGGAACGTATGGAATACGGCATATTTTTACAACTTTTTGTTCCTACACCTAACCGACAGAGATCTGTCAATTGGGTGTTTCAAACTGATAGTTTGAGCTGGAGTTGCGTATGGTTCCCGACCTCGGATTTAGACCAAGCGCTACTTGTTTGAACGATAATATGGCAACCTTGAAAACAAGTATCACTCGGCCCAAATCCGAGGTCCAGAAACCAACGCAACTAAAGCTCAAAGCTTCGGTTTGGAACGCCCTACTATCCAATAGCAACTCCAGCCGTGGGGGTGACAACGAAAGCTGGCAGATTACCTCGCCTGGTGTTTGCAGTTTGCGCTTGACACGAGGGGCTGTTGGCTGCAAAGCTTCGGTGTTTGCAATTGTCTTACTGTCACACGCTTGAGACGTAACAGGTCACACAGCTGCAGATAACGCCCCATTGCGCAACGCTCCTGGGGCGGTACCGGGCGGTGCCTGCGGGGCGGGGCGGCGTCGGATGCCGGGCCATCGACGCGTCGCGGTGCCCCTCTTTGGAGATACAGCGGTCTTCCGCCTTCCCGCAGACCTCAGCGCCGCAGGACCAAAGAGGCGCCGCCGACGTCCACCACGCCCCGCCCCGTCCCGCGCTGCCAAATCCTATGGCGATAGAGTGGGGCGATAAGCGCCGCGAGGCCAGGCGGTTGTACTTACACGAGTCTACGTCTACACGTCAGCGCATTATTAAAACTCGTCAAACCGACTGCGCGTAGTGGGCCGTTTTTCTCTCTTTGTTTGAGTGCTTTGCCTGACAGATGACAGCAACAGCTTCATTTTGATGCACTCCCCTATCGTCATAGACTGGAGCCCACCCCACTAGCCACGACCGATAAGTCAGATATCTTGGCGTCGAAGCCAGCGTGATAAGTTCTGGTTAGAAATGTCGCGTTTTCACCTCCTTTTTCACGCAAGAATGGGCAGCTGGAGTCGATCTGTGTGAAGCAAGATGGGGGGAAATATTATAATTTTTTAGAAGAAGGCG
>NW_026267221.1:327599-344107 GCF_000697945.3 Frankliniella occidentalis
ACGGAAACAACATTTCGTTGGTTTCCTCAACACTAAATTTAGTTGAGTTGAACAATCGGTTTTCTGAGTGCAGTAGTAGGGTTAGGAGACCAGTAGTGGCCAGTTTAAGGGCAAAGCTTTTCAAAAATGCCTGCCAAGAAGTGTGGGTAAACATATGATACGTACCTGTATCAACAACACAGACTTTGTGCGGAGTCGCTTCAGCTATTGGCGGCTCAACACAACCTTCCAAACGAGAGCCTGCGCCCTACGGGGGGAGGGGAGAAAGGAGATAGGGGGAGAGGGGGGATGAGAGAATGGTGGGGGGAGTGGCCAATTTTCCGATGACGTTAGAGTCCGTCATTACGCCTGATCAGCTGTTACGGGACGGCACGCTCACCATTACCTGCGAAAGATAGAGAAGGCCATAGTGTGGAAAAGAGAAAGAGAAGTTGAAGAGGAGAATAGCGAGGAGAGAGAGAAAGGCGTCGTGCAGGCGGTGTGATTAACATGCCAAGTCTATTCTCTGCGTTGTCCGGAAGAGAGCCATGGGGCACTGCCGAGGCAGCAGCGGTGTTGCACCTGCATCGCAAACGCCACAGGAACCACCTGCTCAACCGCGGGAAACTATAGTAGCACACCAAATGCTAATATTTTTGAAGAAAATACACGCAAACTCACTGTTAAGAAACCTACGGGAAATGTCTACGGTGCGCCCCGTCAAATTGTCATTCTGATTTATTGGTCACAGCACTTGACTTACACACACTGAAGTACGGTCGGTATCTTTACGGTCTGGCCCGTACTTAAGATATACGGGACGGACCGTAGGCTCGTAGGCAAACAGTACTTCCTTCCTTGTGGCAGTTTTAACCGTGTGTGTTTGCTAAAATTTGATTGTTAAACGTTTATTCCTGCAAATCTGGTTTGATGCTTGCTGTTTTAGTCTATAATTATAGTGAGCAGAACGTTGTTATTCTGACCAAAAACACTTTTTCAGAATGAAACTGCGAAAAGTGGGAAATATAAGATCTCAAATTTCTTTTTTCAGTCGGTTCCGAGTGCACCAGGGAAACAAATCAGCCGACACACTAGCGGTCCCGCAAACACCCACGCGGCGGCCCGCCAGGCCACGTCAAAGCCACGGTGACATCACCACTAACGAATGACCGCGACGCGGCGGTCACGAGGCTCGCGCCCGCCGCGGTCACCGAGGTCCTCGTTGACACCCGCAAGTTGTCACCAGAGTCGCGGGCCTCGGCAGGAGAGCCGGCGCGAGAGCTGGCGGCGCAGCGCTGTTGGTGAAAGTGCCTCCCGTAGTGGCGCGGTCAATGGGGGCGGCGCCGGGCGGCGGCAGCGGCGCGACCCGGACTCTTTGTCACGTTACTGACCGTCTCGCTGCTCGCGAGAGGCACAGACGGCGCCAAGGTTACTCCATTAAAATATTATAATAAAACAACGCCGACGAACGGTTTTGCCTCACGCGAGCTTCCCGTAAGGAGCTCTCGTCCGGCGCCGCTGCCATCCGGTAGCATTGACCCACTCCTAGCATTTTCACTGAAATCGCTTTGCACTTTCCCTGCTTCTGCCTCAGCGCGGCCCAACAGCGCGCCAGAGGGGCGGCCGCACAACACGAAATGCATGACACGATCAACACAAAAGAAGGTGCGTTTACTGTCAGTCCCAGCCCGCTCGGACTTGTCTAGACGAACCGCGAGGCCTATGTTGGCTACTTTACTTATGTGCAGCTGCACAAGTGAAACAAGTGTGTACAATAAGCACACCAACGTGTGCAAGTTCTGATTTTGCACATTACATAGTGTGTAACTCGAGTTGCGTGGTGTGCAAAATTTAGTCGTTTTGTAAACGTTAAAACTCTGCACACTTGGACACACACACAGTTCTATGCTATCAATAGGAACCATATGGTGGGCAGCTGCTATATTTTTTGGAAGTTTCGAAAGTTTAAACACCAACCGACGTTTAAACTAGTTAGACACCACAATGCGTAGAGAAAATGCACACTTAAACATCAACTGACGTGCCGTAAGGAAGTACGGTTTGCCTACTGTCCGTCCCGTCTATTTTATGTACGGGCCAGACCGTAAAGATATGGACCGTGGGTTTTTCTAACTAATCATTGATATACCGAGGGCCTTTCAAAGTTTCCCTGAGTTCTTACTGTTTTTTTTTCCTGAGCATTGCACTGATAAACCAACTGTGCATCTGCTGAACACTTTAAAGAGTTTGCAACTTCAGTTTGAATATTTGAATATGTTCATCTCACACCGAGAGCAGCTATTAGCCCGTATGACTAAATTTGTGTTGAAGGAAACAAAATTTACTCCCTAAATCCAACGAAACATTTAATCAAGCTTTTACAATTAAATGTGACCAGCCCAACCAAAAATATTGTCAAACTGATTACTTTATATCGACCTGACTAAATTATCCAATCAACACGATTGAAATTTGGTCAACGGAAACAACATTTCGTTGGTTTCCTCAACACTAAATTTAGTTGAGTTGAACAATCGGTTTTCTGAGTGCAGTAGTAGGGTTAGGAGACCAGTAGTGGCCAGTTTAAGGGCAAAGCTTTTCAAAAATGCCTGCCAAGAAGTGTGGGTAAACATATGATACGTACCTGTATCAACAACACAGACTTTGTGCGGAGTCGCTTCAGCTATTGGCGGCTCAACACAACCTTCCAAACGAGAGCCTGCGCCCTACTGCCGGAGCTAAGAAATCGGTGCTCGAAGAGACGCGGAAAGCGGCGCTATGCGCGAAGCGCTCCCTACCGGCCTCGGCGGTCGCAAAGACTCGGCGACGAGTGCATTCTAGTCTTAAAAGAGTGCGCTACAACCCACCCGAACGCGCGAAACCCTAACGTCAACGAATTTGCGAAAAATCGAACAAAAACTTGAAAGTGGCGACTATAGGTGTACTGGCGACTACTGGGCCCCTAACACTACTGCACAAGTGTGCAACTCCTGTTTAAAACTGCACACAAGCACCCAATGTAAGAAAGTGTTAAACAGATGACTTGCCCACTTGCAAGAAGTGCACAACTACGGAGAAAAACTTGCAAGTATTCAACGTACCAATTCAAACTTAAAAGAGTTAGAATACTCTCAGAAAGTCGCATACTTGGTTCAAGAGCGAAATTCTCTTAAATGAATGAAGAGCATTTTGCACTTGATTTGAGAGCAATTTCTCTTGCACTGAGACAAAAACGCTTGATTCAAGCACCAAATCAGCTTGGACCCAACTGCAACAGACGCTTAATTCAAGTACCAAATGCACTTGGGTTCAAGTTGATTTGGTACATGTATCACGCATTATTGTCTTAGATTAAGAGAAATTGCTCTCAAATCAAGTGCAAAATTCTCTTCATTCATTTAAGAGAATTTTGAACCAAGAATACGGCTTTTCTGAGTGAAGTTGCACACTTGGTTTATCGGTATAGTTCCTCTGAGATTTCCTGGTCTTGGCAACCATGGAGGGAATAATGCCTAGCTCTGCATCAGCTGCTCGGGTATTCCCCTATCCACGAGACTCCATGCTGGTCGGGTATTCCCCTATCCGCGAGACTCGGCAGATTCTTAAGCTACACAGAGCCAAAAAGAGCTCCAGAAGTGCAGAAACGTTGACAATATAAGTGTAAGTGTACAATTTTGTCTAAAAGAAAGGGAAAAGAAGCAAACACTAATAATTAAATGTTCAAGCGCAAAAATGTTTAACAGAAAATTGGAACACTTTGAAGTCCTCAAGTACCAAGTAGAACACTCAAAAGTGCACAACTAGTAGTTGCACACTTAAAATGTTAAATGGCTGACCCAAACAATGGGAGAAATCAGATTTTGGTTGGTAGATTGCAATTTCGTTATTGAGCGCTGAACCTTCACCGTTTTGGAATCTCGCAAAATAAAGGGATAAAACATATAACATATTGCAACTGTTGTATTGTTGCACGCGAGCGGTGTTCTAATAATACTCAGACACTTCAAGGCGTGGTGGCCGGCTCTGAAAACAGACGAATCTTCTAAGCGCGCTCGTTAAAAAGCTCTCGATTAAAAGTAACGGTAACCGCGTTTGTTTGCTACAGAGGTTTAAAAACGCGTCCAGTTACGCGTTCCAGACACTCGAAAATGTAACGCGTTACCGGTCCCTAACGATAAGGGCAATGCAATAACACCGTTACTTTTCATATAATTAACAGATACCAACCCTGCTTTAAAATTTGCAAGTCTTGTGCACAGCGAAATTTATAGAGGGTTTAGTGTGCAATGTGGCATGAAAGACTTTGAAAGTTAGTCTGGATATTAGCTTACCTCGGATGTCGCGAACCGTCGATGTTATACGGAAGAGCGCTCCGAAGCAACTAACAGCGTCGGGGTACGGGCTACTATTTATGCGATCAGAGAGCTATGCCAGCAGCGTAGAGAGCATTTACTCTGGGTCAACTCAAAGCTCACAGCGTTGGCGCTTCTCGAAAGTTACTAAATAATCGTATTTATTATATCAAGACAACCGACATTGACAAATTGCAATATCTCTTTACTGCCAAAACCTTTACTGTCATCGTAAAAGCAAAACTTGCGTTACGCTTAGTGCCCAAAGTTGAGAATTTTTCGAGGATACAAGTTAAGGTTTGTCATGTAAGAATACTTTTACGTCAGGCAACGAAAAAAAAAATCAAAGTAACTTGGCAAAAAAAATTATTTAGATTTGTAAAATGCATTAACAAATTCGAAAACACAAAGATTGTTACCTTGCCCGCTAAATAGGTGTTCCAATTATACATTACTCATGATAATTCTGGAATCACACGTAATTTCTTAGTCCTAGCTGTAACGCAAATTTAACCACCTAGGGCCGCTCGCGGTACAGACATAGGACACAAAAGTTTTTTGTTCATATTCCGACTGATTCCGGGATCAGTAACTTAATTGGGTGGCCCTTCATAAAGTACGAATCCAAAAAAACATTCATATCATGAATTTAGACCTTCATATAACGAACGAGAGGATTCGTATTCATAATATGAAGAGTGCCGCTCATGAACACTATATGTTGGTAAGATTTTAATAGTGAAGGCACTTAAACCATTACAAAACCATCCACGTTTCGTACATTTAGAAGTTCCAGCGCATATTTGGTATGCGTAACGCATTTTTGAGCACTTCAAAACTTTGCTATTTTCCGCATATGTACGAGAGATGAAGACACAAATCATACATCTTTCTCAAGAAAAGGTCAACAGAGACCACATGTGAAGTTTTGAGACACAAATAACGTGGTACATAAGCTAAGCGTTGACCACAGCAAGACTAAGTGAAGCATACAAGTGCCTACAAATATTCATACTTATTGGAAATCAGTCGGCTCTGTTAACTCACTCAGTTCCGCCGTCAGAAAGTCGGGATCACTTTGAGCAGCAACTTACCTGTAACAAAGGACGGGGAAAATTATTAAGAGGACACTCACATGAGTAACTGAGCTTCGGCACATCGCGAACACCCACACCGCAAACGGTAACGGAAGTCGAGAAAATTTTACTTCCGTAAAACAAGTTTTGATCGCCCTCATCGCATGCTTTAGTCCTGTTGATAAAGGCTTCATAATACTTTTGTTCGCCTGCACATGCAAGGCGGTCCACAGAACCTTCATATATTTTGCTTGTACTGTACCGCATGCAGGCGTGCGGGTGGGCTTGCCTACCGTAGCTCGCCGTAGCGCCTTATGGCCCCGTGTGAGTATGCAACCCGGCCGCAGGCCAGCATCTAGTACAGCATAAGCAAAATGAAGGAAGGTGTCTTTCGACGTGTGCCTGCAGAAGTGGCGTATCTGTGAAGAGGCGCGCAACACTGGCGGATCTAGGAAGGTCATGATGTCTCATTGCAATGTTCATATCCTCGTGATTGAGTTTTGATGTCACTCAATACTGTACGACATACCTACAATGAGCAATACACCTCCAAAGTTGACTGAGCAGATCAACCGAAAAGCAGATACGCCAGTGTTGGCCGGCCCGGCGCAGATCCGCCAGTGTTGGCCGGGCCGGCGCAGATCCGCCAGTGTTGCGCGCCTCTTCACAGATACGCCACTTCTGCAGGCATACGTCGCTTTGGACCACCCTGTCAATTCTTGATCAAATGTTACGTTGGCGTCAGGGAGTACATTTTCATTGATTCAACACTTTTTTGGTTATTGGGACAAATAGCTTCCCTCAAAACATCTATGTGTGTTTAGAAAGAACACACAATCTATCCCAGCTACCATGCCAGCAGATTTTTCCCATGAGCACTTCTGTACTGCGATAGAGTGCCTCGCACGAAGCATTCGTCATTTTCTCCGTAATTCTTTGGTAAGAATGAGAACGCAATGTTATACAGTCTCCAATATTTATCGATATCTAATGAACTACATGTTTACAAGCTGTAAAGTGTGGCTCGTACTCCAGCCCGCTTCAGCCACAGTCCTGACAAGAAGTCCCCTGCACACCACAAACAAAGCTTAAAGATGCGAAGGGAGGGTGGGGCAAAGGGAAATTGACATAATTTCGGGAAGATCAGACAACCCAATTTGAGCTGCTTACACATCGTCACGGCAAAGGAGCGGGGACTCGAAGAGCAGATGACGTCGGCAGTGATTGCAGCGTGCGCTCATTTCACTTAGGAATAGAAAAGAGGACCCCTATGCACCTCGAGCGCCTAAGGTTTAGATGCCAAACAAAATAAAAGAGGCGGCACTCAAAGCACTGCAGGCATACCACTCATCGTCACTCTTCACACCGAGCGGCAGGCTTTGTTCAGCCAATTCGTGCCACGCCCCGCGAGAGAAATTACAAATGAGAAGCAATTTCTTGTTCGCGGAAGCGGAAGGCAAAGATGAGCCCGGCACCGCGGGGCAGGCAGCAGCGGCGGCAAGGGCCGCGGGCTGGCACACAGCCCTGCTCCTGCTGCTCCTGCTAACCCAATCCCAGGCGCCGCGTCGCCCCGCCGGCCCCGCCCCGCAACACCTCGCCACGGCCTGTTGCGTCCTGGCTAAGGCCGAGTGGCCCAAATGCTCATTTCGTAGGCGACTCAAACAAACGCCATTCTTAAAACCCACTCGTTGCATCTAGGAGGTCAGCCCGTCTTGCGCCGAGGGCTGTGGCCATCAGGTGGCCACTGCCATCTCGAGTCTGCCGGCGTAGCTAATACTTTACAAACATGAAGAAGGTGGTGATGATTGGTGGGGGGGGGGGGTGTAGGATGCGAGCAAACGGTCCATTCATCAGGGGGAGCCGAGTAAAATTAGGAGCAGGGATCAGACGAATGAGCCACGATGAGGCTGCCCAGTAAAACGTTACAAATGCGCCCTCACTTTTAAAAGGTACCAAGGGCTTAGTGCCTCTTAACAGGGAAACTAAAACTGTGAAAGGAACTAATTTCGGGCTTTTTCGGGCCTTTGCAGAGGCTCTAAACTGAAAATTTCTTTAACACCCAAGGCACGACTTAGCACCTTTGATTCCCCAGTGAAGTTTTCGGTGCGATAATTTTGTCGCAGTTATAGAATTCGCGTTTGAAGTCAGCATTCAATTTAAGATTACAGTGACAAAAGGCGCAAAAGAAGATAAGATAGTGATACTAGACTGGAGAACGCGCCGTACGCGCCGCGCGTCGTAGTAGGTGCAATGCCGCACGCAGATGGAACTAACTGCGTCGCATCAAGCGGCACTGTGATCTGACACGCCCGACGCGTGTTATCTTGGTCCCGAACGTTTATTAAAACACACTCATTTTAGGGCAATATCTCAACATTACGGAAGTTTCAACCCGGTTCGAAAAAGTAACCCTTTATTATTCGGACAGGTGGTAGAAGTGGGGATTGGGGGAGGGGGGGCTACCACCCACACCTCCAATCAATCCACGCGCCAGCACCACACGCGCCGCCGGCAGGGCGTGGCGTGGCGAGCAGAGCAATGGTCTCGCCACGAAAAAACTGGGGAGATTGGCCTTGCAGGCGAGCGCGTGCGGACACGGGTGACTTCAGTTATAAGCAGTGCTAATTCGGTTGCAACGTACAACGGGGACCTCTGAAATCTAGTTTGGCTGGTGACGAGCGTGATTTTTGATCCGCGACAAGAAAAAGCGATTTACGACCGGAAAATATGCAGACACAACATTATATAGCGATAGGATGGGTGGTATGTTTCTAGAAGCATGTGAAAGCATTGAGTCAAAGTCAGATGAGAAGTTCTTACGCTGGGAAAAATATTTGTAATACTTACGGGACTTCTAATTAACTTGGAATTTATCAACGAGAAAATTAGTCAATCGTCGAAAACGACTCCCAACCAATGGTATAGTAAATATACATTGACATAGTTATTCACTGTGTAAAAACCAAAGGGTACACTATACGTTTTCTCTTTAAGTCTGATTGCAGTCTTCCAGATTAAACGGACAGCTTTCCAGTCCCGATATTGTCCAGTCTAGTAAGTCAGTTTAAACTTTCGTACTTTCCACTTAGTTAAAATTTGATAGCTAGGACAGTCTCCACTTTAAACACAGACTGGACAGTCGCGCAAGTAAAACTGACCGACTTTAGTCTGAAAGTTAAAACTGAAATCTTGCGTCCTACAGCTGGGTTTCCAGAGTTGATTTTTATGGACCCCCACTTGACAGCGGCGGGCGGGGTGTTTCGGGTTGTTTCGGACAACGGAAACAGGCGACAACCCCGTGGGCGGGTAGCATGCTACCGGATCATATTCTCCCGAAAGTAAGACCAACCCCGCTAGAGAGCCACAGCGCGTCGTGCCTTTGCTTTCCGTCGGCGGCGGCATGCGCGGGCTGTCAACGCTTCGGTAGATAACACATAGCACGTGGACGCTGCGAAGGGTGCAGAGGATTTGCGGATGAATGCGAGATACACAGCGGCTGTGTCTGATAACCATACCCACTGCGGTACTGCAGCAGCCAAAGAATCTATCAGTGCTTTGAACCCCATTTTCAAATCGGTTGAGCCACATGAAGTTTGCTATTTCTCGCGCATGCAGACAAAACTGCCTCTAAATTTCTTTCTGTGAAACTTTCGTGTAATTGATTTTCTCAAGAACATAACGCTTTATTGTTCTCAAAGCACTCTATTCGCAACAAGTGAGTAGTGAGTAAGAGGTCAGCAAGCGAAATATTTTTCTTGACATTTATTTTCGGGTTGGACAAAGACCGCGGTCCACAGCAAACGCGTGCACGGGCACCGCACTGGCGACAACAGCACCGGCCACACCCACCGGACACCCGCCCGCACCCCAGCGCGCATTCAATATTAACAATTAATAATCCCACATACTTTTCATCCACAGTGTACTGCACCCTTTCAATGTTAATTATTAATACAAAGCCCCCCAAGAGCATGAGCACGTCATGTGGGCACCACTATGTTACTCAGAGCCGCTGCCCGGTCTGGCCGAGTTATGTTTGGTCGCGCGGCCCGCCGGCCGCCTCGACCTCCGCGGGGCGGGGCCGCGGGGAGGTAAGCGGGGGCCTGCCGGGCGGGCGTGGCCGCGGGGAAGGACCGCCCGTCCCGCTACGCCATCATTTAGGCGCCACTGCTCCGAATAATGGCGCTCCGCAATCCTAGAATGCGGCGGCGCGCGCTCAGCGCGCTCAGCCACGCTCGGCTCAGCGGGCTTGTAATCCTGCAAGCAGCTTTTAATGATCTACGAGCTGCTCGCCGCCGGGCCGGCCTACGGCTAGCCACACTGGAAAATAACGCTCGGGTCGTTCCTCCAGCTGCGTTCCGCACACTGTTGCCTGCACTCTGCTGCACTATGATGAAGCAAGTTATCAAACTAAAGATTTCAGGCATTTGATAAATAGTCACCCCATTTTCGCCGGTAAATGGGAAAATAGGAGGGGGCGACTGTAACGGTTGAACGAGGGTCACAATAGTGCGGGACAATGGGGCCGTGCCGATCCGCTGTGATGACCTCAGCTCGTCTAGCGAACGACACTGACGTTGCCGCTGGATCGATGGCATCGAACGGGCCGAGCCGTAGCGGCCTTGGCGGGCGCCGCCGTCGCCCTCCAGTCAAGGGCCAAAGCCACCTGCGATTCAGCTGCCACGCCATCAGTCTAAATGTAGCGCCAAACAGAAGCCGTCTGCGCGTCATGGGTCGTAGCGGGCGGGGGCGGATGGTCAGCCATCCTCGAACGGGCCCAACACTGCGCAGCGCCAGGCCCGAGGCCATGCTGCCCTTGAGCTTCCGCTGCGTTAGCAACGCGCTGGTCGGCGGTTGGACGGTTTGCCGTGAGCGGGGAATAGGGTGGTCTTGACAACCAAGGGGCCGGCGAGGTGCTGGCGCAGGATCGAAGAATTTGCCTATGGGGGCAAAATGTCTAAAAGAGCTCTCTCCCCCCGCCCCAACCAGGAATACTGTTTCTTGTTCCAAATATTCCGTTTCCTGTTAATGCTGATAAGATCAAATTTCCTATTGAAACAAGCTACTACGAACTGCCCAATTTAAAAATCCGATATAAAGACAATATGGCCTTTGTTTTAAGAGTGAATTTGATCTTGGGTTAGCAATCAGAAACAAGAGACCTTTTTTCTGTTTGTACCTTCTTAGGGAGCGCCAGGCCCGGTGCATTTTGGCGGAGCAGGCGGCCACCGCATATTATACCCACAAAACTCCGCAAAAAGCGAAAACTCGTCTGTTCTGTGCAGCTCAAAGAATTTTGAACGTTTGTATTTCAATTAGGTGAAGTTTATGGCTAAAGGATCCCACTTTTGTGTGCTCTGTCAATTCAAATGTGTACATGGTACACATTAAAGAAAGTGTACATGGCATGTATGCTTTAATTAATGTGTACATGGCTTTGTACACATCTTTTAAAGTATACATACAACCGTTAGTATACATGCCATGTACACATCTTTTAATGTGTACATGCCCATTTATAAATGTGTACATGGGCATGTACACATTAATTAAAGCATGTCATGTACACTTTCTTTAATGTGTACCATGTACACATTTGTACTATGTATACACATTTGAGTTGACAAAGTACAGGAGGGCAACTTACAACATCCTACCTTAAATTTTCCAGTGTTGGGGCGAGACAGAAAGGTGCTAAGGAAGGGCAGGCGAAAGGGTAAGGAATAAGGGCAGCACACTCCGAAACAGCAGAGCAGGGGCAGGTGTACGTTCCACTTCGCAAAGGTATGACTTTGGCTTTCGACCGCACTCGTTTTACAAGCAGAAGTATACTTCTGGTATCCGATGGTATACCAAAATCCAAATCAAATCTCGGGTAGTGCTACATCGAAGGTCAAAGGTCGCTCGTGGTGAGCGGCCGGCTCAAGTCCGGGGGTCGGGGGTGCTCGCGGGTGTTCGTTCGGGGGTCCGCGGCCGCCCCTTTTGTGTTCTCTCGAGGTAGGGGGGAGGGGGAATGTCATCCCGGCACTCTACGCTACGCCTCGCCTCTGCCCCGCCCCTGCCAAACAGTGACGCGACAGGGAGGGTCTCAGTGACGTCACCTGATTGTATTTCGACCGTTCCGTCCGTCCGGTCGGCGACCCCCCGCGGGTAGAGCCCACCACCCTTTCTCCTTGATTGGCTCGGGCCTGTGACGTCAAGGACTCGCGACGTCACCCACCTCACAAGCGCCCCGGCGCCCAGCGCCCCCCGCTGCAGCACATCATTAGAGGCCGGGATTCATTAGGGAGCCTGCCAGCACAACATGCAGTGCGCCGCACCCAGGCTCGACGGTACGAGTGTGAATACGGTCGCACTGCGGAATGAAAAAAAAAATTATATATACCCTCCAACTAGCACTGAGTAATTAAGGTAAGGTTGGAAAGGTATGTGAAATCTTCACCGTTCCATGAGTAGTAAATGTGCGATTGCCTAAATTCTCGCCCTGCGAAACATATTACGGCATGTGATATCCCACAAACGTTTGAGTGATTGACAGATTATACTAAAGTAAGAGTGTGCTTCCAA
Organism: Frankliniella occidentalis; assembly: GCF_000697945.3. Classification (NCBI taxonomy): domain Eukaryota; kingdom Metazoa; phylum Arthropoda; class Insecta; order Thysanoptera; family Thripidae; genus Frankliniella; species Frankliniella occidentalis. Next base: position 339,574 of record NW_026267221.1, read on the forward strand.
AAGCACAGCTACGGGATTACTAGCGCGTAAGTATTCAACTTGCAGTTCCACACATACAAATGTTTATCAGTTGTACAATGAGTTTATCAGTATAAGGGTTAGAAAGCTGCCCCTCTTTAGTATGGTATTTACTTTATGTGCAGAGTATGCTACAATCATAGCTGCCCAAGCTAGAGCCCTCGAGTAGTATCGAGGAAACAGTATCGCAACGACTGGGCGCGGCGATAAAGCGAAGGGATGCGGACGCCCGTGTCAGTAAAAGCTTATCAAGGAAGGAAAGAATTGGGTTATGGGCTGCGCTGGGCTGGAGGTCCTAAGGACGGACGAAGTGGGCGAGGCAGGACGAGGCGGGACGGGGAGGGGCGAGGCGTCCGACACCACCTAGGTAGTGACGTCACTGATCTCAAAGGTTAGTGACGTCGCGGCGGCCTTACTGCTTTGGCGTAATGGCTCAAATACTACCTTCGGAGGTAAGGGAGGGTGGGGACCTTGAACTTCCAACAGCGCGGAGGGACAACATGACGACCAGCCCTTAAGGTCAGCCTTTTTCACCACATAGCAGTCCTTCAGAAAGAGTGAAAAGTAAAGAATACCGATTCCAGGAGTGTGGACATACAAATCGCCTCCACAGTCCCATCAGGGTAGAGGTAACTAACAGCACAAGTTATGGGTACGAAATTTTTGATGCCGAGGTGGATAGGGGCCGTTCACAAATTACGTCACGCAAATTTCGGGCGGTTTTGACTCCCCTCCCTCCCCCACGTCACGCGGCTAACCTAACCCTCTAATGCTTTCAGGATAGGACCGTCACGCGGGCAGAGACCCCCTCCCCCCCGTCAGATGCGTGACGTAATTTGTGAACGGCCCCATACAGGGTTCGCCAGCACGACAGTTTTACTCGTAATATACGAAATTTGTGTGGAAGCTCCAGCGCTAATGTTTGCGCTGTGCAAAAATATGCCTCAGAATAGTGAATGTATACCAGTATCCGATCCGGGCCATTGAAGGCCGATTCAAGCATCGGGTACAGCATATGAGTCGTCGTCTTCTTAGGCTTGTTTTGGGCTTTGAGCAAACATATCTCTGGAAGCGGCTCTTGGCCCAGGTGATGCACCCTCGTGGACGCCTGCCTGGGGAAGGTGCCTAAACAGAGCGCGGGGCGCGTCGTGCCACGGAGACACAGCGGAGTGTTTATACTCTTGTTCCGCACAACAGTGTTGTTTTATCAGCCATGCACTTGTGTGGGGAAAGCGGCACAGTCGCCCCCCCCCCCCCCCCCCCCCCCTGCTTCCCCCGGTCCAGTCGGCACGGCAGTCGGGTGACATGTGAAGCGGGGGTGAGGCGCAATCGAAGAGGGGGGAGAGGGGGAGAGGAAAGGGAGGCAGGATAGAGCGAGAGAGAAGGAAGTAGAGCGGCCACGTAACAGTGAGGTGCGGGGAGACAAGAGCTGTCGCTTGACTGAAATATTTGAATTGTTTCAAATACGAACTCGAATTCCTCTTTCCTCCAACAATAGTTCTGTTTGTTTTAAATGTAACTAATACAACAAGTGTTTATTTTGAACGTCAATTGATGTATAAGTGTGCAAAGTTTGGACAGATAGTGGTGTGTCCAACCAGATACATAAATTGGTGTGCAAACCTTCGACATTTCCGAAAAGGGAGCCGCATGCATACCATCTGGTTCCCACTGGTTGTCCGCCCTGCCCTGTCTGGAACACCTGGTACTGCATGTGTATAATGTATGAGGCCTTTCTCACACTTGGAATAACGTTGTGGCATACCGGGTGTTTCGGTGCAGAATCGGCAAATGACGGGAGCTCGGCGCCTGCGAGACTCGGGGTAGGCCACCCCGCAGTACACGCATGCACCGCGTGCACGAGATTGCCTACCTATCAGGCGATATGAGAGCTTGACGCGAGGCTGAACTTATTGGCATGTCCATTCCATACCGTAACGGCGAATGACGGTGCTGGACGTAGTACTTTCTAGGTGATCGCTCGACCCCTGTGGGCCTGTGGGCTGGGCAAGTAAACCGAAGTTAACCCGCCCACACCTGCGCATGCTCCGAAACACTCGAGCCCTGTCACACACTAAAGAAAAACTAGATCTTGCGTTTATGGGCGTGGTCTTTTGTCAAATGATGTAAATTTGTCATGCATTGGCCTTCCCTAAACGAATACCCAATGGCTCGACTGACCGCGCCATTAGCGCCGAGTGATTGGGGACACTGACGCAACCATGCGGTCAGTCCACAATAAAAAAAGGTTTTTTTTAAAAAAAGAAAGAAAGAAACTTCAAAAGGGGGGCCACGAAGGTGCCCAAAGTATTGTTTTTTCTTGCATACATATAAATCCGCTTCAGTGAGATATGACCGGGGCCGCAACGGCGGCGATTTTTATGGCCCCGGGAATGCAAAATAATAACGTCCCGCATTGCATAAGAAGAGAGGAAGCCCGGCAAAACGGCGCAAGGAGAGGGGAAGGTGGTTAGGGCAGGTGAGCAGGCGCTCACGGCGGCCATAAAGGACGCGTAAATGCACGAGCGCGCGCGCACACAAACACACGCACACATACACACACACATTCCTCGTCAAGTCAGACGCCGCGCTCGGCAGGCAGGCCGCGGTCGCCGCAGGCTGATTGGATGATGCGACAGAATTACGTGAACCCGACATCTCCTTCTCTCCCAGCCCAGCGGAGAAGGACCAATCCCCTCTATCGACGGCAATAATAGCGGCTTGAGAACTGGCCTCCTTTTCAAAGGTCCTGGCTGGTCGGGGCGGAGCGGGGCGGGGCAGGCCGGTAGTGGGGCACATAGCGTCTTGGCGTGCCTTTTACGGCGATCGAGGACTCGTCTCCATCCACCGCGAGGACAAAGGACGCACGGGAATTTCTAGTCGGTCAATCATACCGTTAAACGAGTGTGGGGAGGGGAATTTACCCACAATAAGAAGTTTAAAGTGATCCTTTTTGTTTTCTAGCCCTCAATGTGTCAAGCAAGACAGACAACAATAATTTACACGAAGTTACCAATTTGACAGACATGCTTAGTAAAATCAAATTGCTTTTAATTTAGGTAAAATAAATTTAAACTTGGGCAGTCCTTTAACTTTGCGTTTACAATTGTTATTGTGTTTGATATTTGTTCTCACTTTTTACATCCTTTTGTTCCCACTTTTTACATCCTTGATTCCTTCGAGAGCGAGAGTCGTCATAAGGGTGGGGGGCTCATCATGAAATCAGCGCCGCAAAAAGACGCCAGCTCACGTCACGGCTTACCTCGAGCGAGAGGCACAGACGCACGCGCATGGGGTCATCATCGGGAACCCCCAAGGTGACCCGGCGTGGTCCCGCGCCACATCAAATACATTGAAGCTTCAAATGTACAAAGTAGTCGTCATTCGTACGGAACGCGTTTAATGCCGAGAGTATAACACCGTTAAAAATTCTGTACCTAGAAACAGAATTCATACAGATCGTCCTGGCCTGGAAGTATACTTAGGTCTTAAATTACCAGTCCATTCACAACCCCTTTAATTTGATTGAAAATATTTCGTTTAAAGAAAGATTCGAGAACCCGGATTTATTCTGAGTGCAGAATTTTTTTTGTGGGCTTCGGGTTCAAGGTTTTAAGTATAACAAACCTTGGATTTTGCACTTTGCACACAAACCACAGTACCCTGAGTATTGTGGCAAGCGCCAGCAGAGTATGGCGGGTTTGCCTTCCCTCAACATCTATTAGGCCTGACCTGCAGCCCGATCTGTACGTAGTTTAAAAACGATTCGTCAATTCGTACATGTAACCAGTCTCCAGTGGCTCGTTGTTCCTGCACTTTTCTGACAGTGTACCAGTGTACGCTCTAAGTCCGTGGCCGTCCTTTTCCGAGGATTACCCAACGATCAGACGGTGAGAATGCTTGCAGCCAAAACGCGTTTATCCTCCAGGAGGCGCCAGGACTTGCCAGGGGCGGGGCCGGGTCCTCTTCACCTTCACATCGCAAAACTCACCGGTGGAAAAACGGCCAGCGTGATTCTCTGCGCTGAGCGGCGCTGCGCCACACGCGAAGCGAGCGAAATCCACACAAATAGTGTAATGAAAAGTTCACACGCGCACCAGGCTGGGATGAAGCTTGAGCACAAGCCTACCCCAACACCCACACGCAAGCACACACTCACACACTTATTGTCACTTATTCACTGCACATTGACCGGCCGGCAAGCGCGCCGCCCGGGTCACAAACAACACCACGTCGGACAGCTGAGCTGCGGACGGCCCGGCCAGACGCCAACGGAACGGGAGCGCGGCTCGCCCGAGGACCGCTTGACGCGAACTGAACCCCCTCCTCTGCTGCAGCGGCGGCGTGGCGTGGCGGCAAGCCTGTGTGGTGTCCTGGCGGCAGCGAGAGGGGAGGGAAGGACGTCGGAGAGAGGGGGGGGAGCGAGGTGGCGGCGGTGGCGGAGGCAGTGCAACCTGTCTAACAGGTGGGAAGGGAGGGGTTGGGCGGGGAGGCGCGGAGGAGACGCGGGCCGCGC
>NW_026267221.1:345602-348505 GCF_000697945.3 Frankliniella occidentalis
GACAACACCTGGACCACCACGAGACGAACGGGGCGAGCCCGGTTGTCTTACTTTCATCTTCTGGTCGTCTACCGGACGCCCTCTGGACCTCTGCTAGGAGTCTTGTAAAAAAGACGACCGCCAGTTCTGTTTCAGCGTTTACTTCTCATACGGGTACTGGAAAACCCAGGACGACCCCTAGGAAAAGTGCAATTTTCCAGGGCAACCCCTAGAACTCATCCAACTCCACTGGAAAATGAAGAAGACTCCTGGGAACACCAGGGCGCGTTTTCACCTTGTCCACAATTCAACACCCGTGTTAGATATAAAGTAGGCAAATATCCAACGGATGCACGGGTGTTTTATGCGGTTTTATGGGTCGCATCTAGTGCCTGACTTCTTCTAGACCACCATTTTCTTTTCTAAAGGGCTCAACCCTTTCCCAGTCATTGTCCCCGGCGGTGATTGAAGGGGCGACTTGATCAACAGCATCTCGTGCGAACAGGAAGTCCCCCGGCTCAAGGGGCCCGGCCGGTGGCGCCACCAGCACCGCCGGGCACCACCAGCCCCGACAATAAGGAACCACGCCCCGCCACGCCAGGCCGCAGGGCACTGCAGGGCAGGACCACCGGACCATACTCGAGCAGCCCCACTGCCGCTACGTCTCTCGCCGTCGATAGCGTAAGCGTCCAGCACGGCAACGGATTGCAGCCTTCGACCTGCCATCATTCGAGCAGAGCGCACTGCTCTCTGGTTCCCTCTCGGCCACCTTGCCTCTCGCCTTTTCGGGTTCCTTTCTTATGCCAATGGTTTCAGAAGCCCCCGAAAAATCTAAATGTTGCTTTGTGTCATGAGCTGCGGAATTAGCTGTCCATAATCAAAGAGAATATTTCAGGTACGTTTTTTCGATCTTGGTGAGTTTTCGTTTGATTTCTAAAACACGTATGTTCCATACCAACCTCAAACCGCATCTGTAGAGGATTCATGTGGCCAGCAACAACTTGCAGTGTACGAGAGTGATGCTCTCCTGCTGCCCAGGCCGGCCGGCGTCCGAGACGTCAGCCGAAGGGGGAGAAAACCTCGGAGAAAACGCAGATTGGTGTTTCCCCATGGGCCGGCGTCTTGTAATTTACGCAATCGGTTTGGCTCTGCCCTGCCCCGAGTTGGTGCCGCAGTGTCCACCGACAGGCCTTCGCGGTTCTGTACTGTAAAGTTCGGCAGGGGCCGCCATGGGCAGGGTCCGACCGTTCGACTGCATGACGAAGGCGGAGTCGCATCATCCGAGGCAAGTCAAGTGACAATAGCACAGTGGCATTGATCGGGCCAGGCGGGGATTGGCGAGGGTAGAAGGGGGTAGGAGGGTAGAAGGGGGTAGAAGAGTAGGGGGTAGATGGGTAGGGGGGTAGAGGGGTAGAGGGGTAGGGGGATAGGGGGGTAGAACGGGAGTCAGAGCGGCTGATGAAGAGGAGCTGAGTGGAGAGGTGAGGAGAATACTCGAGCTGTCAGAGTCAGCACCACCTACGAAACAACGCGGGGGCAAACAGCACGAAAAAGAGGATTCAAAGCGAAAGGAGATGAGGAGGAGGGGCAGGGAGCAACGAACAAACGGAACGCAGATGAAAACGCAGTACACAATAGCGCCTGGCAGGGGGCAAAAAAGAGTGGAGAAGGGGGGGGGCGGATTTGAAATCACGCGGCGGGTTCATCACACTGTAAGCCGCGGCGCGTTGACACCACAGCCCTGTCGTCGTTCAAAAATATGTCGTCTAATGTTTGCTTTTAAATGATCCGTCTGCTGAAAGACGCCTGGACTCGCATACGTACTGGCTGCGCGCGGTAAAAACCGCGGTATAGGCTAAAACAATGTCTGATTTTTTTAGGATTGAGGGAAAACGTAGAGAAACTCAGATAATTTTAGCAATAAGGCCCTTCAGATTTTGAGGCCGCTTCCCACTCAAGTCTCTTCAGTAAATGTATGGGACTTGACTTTTCCTCCCTTTTTGAGTTAACTTCCTCCAAATCTGAGGAGTTTTCCCCAAGCTTCGGGGCCTTCTAAAAGAAATTCATGAAAATCAGTGCGTTGTTTTTACCGTGTACTTTTCATCCAACTACAACGGTTCACACGACGCGGGGTCGGGGTTCACTTTACACATGCAGCTGTCTTCGAGCGTGTTTGTGTGCAGTGCTTGTGTGTGCTCGGCTATGTCGCCATACCCCTCATACCCGCCATATCGCGAGCAGCCATCTCATCCACACAGTGCACCGGGGGGAGCTGCTCGCCAGCGAGCGTGGCGCTCATCTCTAATGGAACAGAGGCGCGGTGTCCTGGCCTGCTCTGGGCTGGAGGCAGGCTGCGCCTCCAGCCGCAGGGGGCGCAGCGGAAGGGCGTGCGGGCGAGAGGGGGAGAGAAGAAGGGCGTGAAGGGACGAGTAAGGGGCGCTGCCCTAAGTAGTGGGGGGAGGAGGACGAGGGGGAGGCGCACGGCACGCACTGCAGGCCTATTGTCACGGCCGCTTGTCAGGTCGGCAGTAGAATGGTCCCACTCCAGCGTGCGCGACGAGGACAGCCCTTCGGAGGGGCGTAATGCACGCGAAAGTGATCAAGAGATTTCGGTGCCGCCCCTCTCCTCCGCCTCCCCGGTTCCGCGCGCGCAAGTCCCGAGAGCAGGTGAGGTGATGAAGTACACGGCGGCGAGGACACGCTGCGCCCGCGCTGACCGACGCCTCCTGCACGCCTGCTCGTTAGCACCGCGCCACGCCGCGCCACGCCACGCGGCCGTCCTGGCCGAGTGACCTGAAAGTGACGCGCGCGGTGACGTAATGGGCCTGCATGCATACGCGCGACCGAGCGACCGGACGACGGGGCGGGGCGCGCGGGGTCTGCTGCACCGTTACAGTATTATTGTTTACCACCGCCCCGCCCCG
>NW_026267221.1:348561-370503 GCF_000697945.3 Frankliniella occidentalis
GTCCACGTGTTGTCGTGATGGGAAGCAGGAAGCCGGATGAAGCATGGGAACGCTGCGCCACGGTCCGTGCGCGGCCGAGTGTCGGGTGAACTCGAGCAAATCTGGGCGGACGAGCGACTGATGGCTGTGGTGAGGTTGTTTACTCCGCCTGCGTCAGGGGAGGGGGGCGTTACGGGGAGGGTGGGTACGGAAAACATAAGGCCCGAATGGGAATGGCGACTCAGCATGATGTGGCGGCGGCCGCGGGTGGCGCCCGTGGCGCCGCGAGGTGTCGGGCAGGGCGGGTGCGCCCGCACGCACGCACGTGCCCGTCCGTCCGGGCCGCGGGCACGTGGGGGTGACGTCACCCTCGCGTCGGGTGACAGAAATAACCTCTCCGGTCGAACGGGACCACCCGCCTCGTCACAAGTTTTTAGGCGCAGCCCGATTGACATATTAGATTCTGTGGCGCGCCCGTTTCCTCTCCATACTTGATTGCGATTCGCCCCTTCTGGACCGGGAAGCCCACGGCCGCCGCCCTACCCCAAGGACGGCGCGTCGCGGCGGCGTGGGAGGCCACCAAAAGCGGCGACCGCGGATTCCTGCTGCCGCAAAATTCGATTTCAAAGTGATTTCTGCACTGGAAGGGGCTGGGGGAGGGGTGGGGGTTGCGAAGGCACATGGAGGGGTATGTTTATCGCTCATAAATGGGCGGCCGGGCTCCCGCACACCGAGGAGGGCTACCGACCGGAGGGGTGCCGGGCGGGCGGGCGGGCGGGCTGCGGGCGCCCCGGTGGAAGGGTTGTTAGTGGCGATGAGGGTGGGAGCAGGGGGTGCGCTGGGTAGGGGTGAACACGTCAGAGGGTGTTTCGCGAAAGCTACATATTTCCGCTGCAAACCGCGCCGCTCGCAACTCGAAATCTGCGCGCAAAACTCTTAAACTTACGTACTGTTTCAAACCTTACGCTCCATAAGATATAACATGAGCACCTTCACAGTGAGTGAGGAATCCGACAAACAAAACCACCACAACTGGCAGGAGGGGGACTGGGGGGACCGGCGAGAGTGACCACATGGGCTGGAAAATCGCAAAACCATTCCATGTGGTCTTGCACCACATGCAGCCTCATAGAGAAAGGCTACGGCCTACGGCCAGTCCATCCCCAGCACGTCTGCTGTTCGAACCGGACAGGAGATTAGCACCCCGCTCCCCCGCCATACTGTTCGCTCTTACCCCTCCGCGTGTGCGCGCGCGCACACACACATACACACACAGCGCGAGTTGCAACCCCGTGATGCTAATGGGGTGGCCTACGAGGGCGGCGCGCTGGCACTGCTTCATTCATTAGTGAGGGCCAATTCATGCATCCATTCATTACTCCAGTCATTGGCCATTGGGTGCGGTCGGCTGTGGACCTTCCTGTGGACACCACCACCACCCACCACTCCACGCGCCCCGAGCAGCAGCGGCGTTCTCCAGGGTCGCTTTGAAAAAGGGTCAAGTTTAATGGAAGCTACGTTTGTGAAAAATGTTTCGCACCACGTCTGTAAATGGGTGGGGCGGGGGTTGAAGAAACAGTGGTGTAGCACTACACACTCAAAAGTAATAAAATTGAAGTAGTCTAAGGACACCAAAAAAACGGGGTTCAACAACTTTCAAGAGAGAGAGAAAGGGAGAGAGGGAGGGAGAGAGCTATTTCTATTTTCACACAAAAAGAATGCAGCGACTCCTGAGCGTAGGGAGACCAGTTTGGCTGACTACATTAGGATCGTCGCTGTCGCGTCTCCCCCGCGGCGAAGGGAGAAGAGATAAAGGCAACGAGAGAACGAGCAATGGAAATAGGAGAGGGAGAGGGGGGGGGGGGTCACGCGTAGTGTCGGAAATACTATGACGGAGCTACACCAGCTACACCAGGGTTTTGTGTGGTGTATGGTGTGGTCACATCAAGGGCCGCTCCTAAGCTGGAGGTGAAGGCACTCCCAGTCCAAGGGCACACTCAGGCACACAGCCTTTCTTATCTGAGTGGTGCAGCCAGCAGCTCTGGGAATGCCTTGATTCAACTCTACAGTAACCTAAGTAGCTTGACATCTACTTATCTCCAAACTGTACTTACACGTGAAAGATAAAACTCAGAGAAAATAAATCTTTCAAGGAACAATCCACACTTCTACAGACTAAATCGCAGTAAATTTTCTATAAGTATAGCACTTTCCTCTGCGTTCACTCCATGTCTCATCTAAAACGTTCGTTGGATAGGTAGTATTCACTCACCATATTTTCTGAGTCTTCGTCGTCTGGCAGCTCAGCATCTTCTTTCTCCAGAAGTTGGGCCTGTACAAGGCCGACTCGTCTATTTGAGTCCAGTGTGCGCACTGCCCACCAGGACTCCCACTCCTTACTGAGAACCTGGACAACAAAAAGAATTAAACGTAACTATGAAGCTTTGGTTTGATATAAATGAGAAGCATTGGCATTAGCTCTTTAGCATTTTGAAATAGAATCAACACTGCAATAGATTAAAAATGAAACCAAAGATACTAAGTATGATAAAAATTCTAGCCAAGAGAATATAAAAAGATGTTCCTATGAAAAATGAGTTTTAACCACTTCTGTATCATGGTATGCTGGTATGTGTTCAGTTTAACCTTAAATGCCGGGACCTAAACCGAAACCGACCCCTGAAAATTTTGATGTATCGGCTACAACGGGGGAAATACTTTGGTTTCAATAGTCACAAGAATATGCACAATCTAAATGTAGAATACCTGGATAAACAGGAAGAAAACCACAGTCAAACATACGACACTGTCGGGTGACACCTGCTCTTTGTTTACAAAATACAAAGTGACGGTAATGGCAGGGCGCGGAGGCTGCAACATCTGATCGATAAAATCACTGCCTTCAAAACGTTTGGAGCCACCATATAATTTTCTAGTGCATCATACAACATCCGTTCTTGGGTTGTCCTTATTCATATTTTAATTTCACGTCATCCAAATCCTTACTCTGGAGGTTGTTTTTTTAATGAAAGATGTGAAAAGGAGAAACGTTGTTGTGTCGCCGGGTTGGCATTACGCGTCCTCTGGCCAGGACGAGGGGTATGTCAGGAGGCAGCGCTACCCCGCGCCAGCTGTGGCAGGCAGCGCCATGGAAGCGCCACCCCGTGTCCTTCACCGACACCGTCCTTCACTCGCCCACGCGCGCACACGCTCACGGTTCGAATTCTCTCGCTCTGCTTACACGATAGGGTCGAGCCAGAACGCGCAGAATGTATTCTGCCTGCTCTGCAAACTTTTGGCCATGGAACAGTAGTAGGGCCGAGAAAAGACCTGACACGGCTAACGTAGGCTAGTTGGGAACTACGGCCACCATGCAACCATGCACACTCCCAAAAGGAGCGGGGGAGAGCCAAGTACTGTACTGCAGAGTCCTTGGCGCCTCTGGGGCCTAGTTCATGACTCTCTCAGTCTCTACCTCTCCACCCCCCTCACCAACCATACTCCTCATCCCCAACCCTCTTGCCGCTGGTCGCAACACAGACCGAGGCGACAAGTGCCAGGCTCTAAGCTTCTAAGTTTGAGGTCACCGCGGTTTTCCACCAAGGGCTGCTGCCAACGAGCCGAGCCGAGCAAGAGGGCTGAGTGCTCTCGAGGTAAAGGGAAGTGCAGCTGTAACGAGCAGAGGACGAGAGCGCGGGCTGTAGTACTGGGCGGGCGCGCCACTTCCCTAGAGCACCCCTTCCACCACCTCGGCTAGGCCACTTCTTCCCCCACATTGCCCCCCCTCCCCCTTTGTATCTGTCTTTCTCTATCGAACTCTTTCTCACTCCCCTTCTCTCTCGCTCACTCGCAACGCAAGTGCGAAATCCCCGAAGGCAGATCACACGAAGACAGGCGGCGCCAAACCGAGACCGTAAAAGGCAGGGGCGGGAGCGGCAGGTCGCCAGGGCAGGGCGGCGGGACGGGACGTGTCGGCCTGACTCACCATCACCCGGTCTTTTGTGGACCGGGAAATGGCGAAGGTACCTGTTTTAGAACGAGTCCACGGGGGAACGGGGCGGGTCTGCTGCCTGCATGCTGCCTGCGGTGTGGCGAGGGCTTGCGCTGCGGGGCTGAGTTTTATGTCCCGGCGCATAAAGGGGTGGCATGACAACCCCCGCGAGTCGTACGAATTTCCCCTCCCTCTCCCCCCTTGCGTAACTCTCTCCGTGCCTCTTTCGGAGGATGAAGTGCACAACACCAGCGTGTACCGGGTGTCCAGTCGATGGCATGCCATTACGTTGGGTTGCCTATGCACTGGCAGCAGGGGCGGCAGGTGCGGGGCGAGTGGCGGGGAAGTGGCAGCTACGCCCCCCCCCACCCCCTCTCCACTCCTCCACCACCCGCTCGCGCCTGCAACCCCTTCAGACAGTGAATACGCAACCCAACGTACTGGTATGCCTTAGTGTACCTTAGATATAAGGTGGAGAGGGCCGAGGGCGGTCTGCTCCAAACAAAACCGAAAAGTTAATAATTACGCAAATCAATAGTACCCACCTTGAATAAGTCGCCCTCTTTGAAGCCGAGGAAAATCTCCCTTAGGTCCTTGATATCTTTAATGTACTTTAGGTCCTTCTCGTTTACATCGTCGTCTACCCTTGTGAGATCCTCGCTCGACTTGGACGTGCGTTGATCCTGGTTCGGTAGGTCCAGCAAGACCTTGACCCTCTCCGGCTTGTCAGTGGGCTTCACCTCCTCCTTCTCCTTCTCTTTGTCCTTGTCCTTTTCCGTGTCTTTTTCCTCGCTATCGTCCTCCTTCTTGCCCTGCTCGTCGTTCTCCTTGTCGGCCAGCAAGCGAACAGGGGACTTGTCCTTCTTGCGGACCGCCTTGGCGGGCGACCCAGGAGTCCCCGTCTGGTTGGCCCCGTCCTCGATTGTCTTGGCGCTCAGCTTGGTGAAGAACTGGATGTTCTGGTTGACCTTGTTGTTGAGATTGAGGGCGTTGATGTTGGCCGAGCGCAGGAAGTTGGGCGAGGTGGGTACGGACTTGGTCTCGGACTGGGCGGTGGTCTTGGCGCCGTCCTGCTCGCTCACGTTGAAGGCGCACTTGGCGCGGTAGAGCTCCGCTTTAGCCATCGCGCTGTTCTCGAAGGGGTATCAGCGACACTCACGGAGCCAACGGCACCCCTAGGCCGGCGTCCGGCCGCCTAACCTCACCAGCGCACCGAGGGAAGGGCGAGGGGCGCCCCGACGAGGGCTCAACAACACTACACCCTCGGGGAGGGCGGGCCGGGGCGGGGGCCGGCGGGAGCCCTCCACGGGGGCACTCAGGGCCGGGAGCGAGAAGGACGAGGACGTCGACCCGCGCGAGGGCTTGGGGCCCGGGGGCACTCAAGGGGCGCGGGGGCGCGGGGGGCGCGGGGGCACGGGAGGCACGGTGGGCACCGGCGGGCAGGGGGTGCTGAGGACGCGGTGGCCGTCACGCGCCTCTCGAGGGCCGTGAGTGGGAGCAGACTGCGAGCCCAGCGCGCCGAGATGCCCGACCAAAACAAACCGCGTGTGCAACCCCCTTCCCTTCGGCAGGGAGAGGCGCGGCGAGGCGCACCCCTCCGACAAGGCTCTGGGTCGATAGCAATGCCACCCCCTCCCCAGCCGCACCCCCGGCTCCAGCGGGCTACAGAGTACTCTGACGTCACCAGTCTCTGCGCCACGCCACGCCACGCCCCATACCCCATGCACGTAGTACGTGCCCGCGACGCCCATGGCCCACAACTCGTACAATCTAAATGTATGGAATCTAGTTATATCTTTCTCTGAAATTGGACATAAGACGGTTGTAGTGAAGCGTTCTTCAAACTTATTTTTCTTTTTAGCCGATGATATTTGCAGTGGCAATAATGGTATGAAGCTTTCCACAACACAGCCATACGATGCCTGACTATCATTGAGCTATTTTGCGAAAACGACGAAGCCGAGTAATATCGTCTGCTCCCGGACCATCACAGAGCTTCCGCCAATAATCAGAGGAGGCGATCTTTCTTGAGCTTGTCTTGTCACGAGAGTCCCCCGCTGATTGGTCGATACTTTGTGATGGTCCGGTAAGCAGACGATATTCCTCGCCTCTTCCCTTCGGTTCGCAAAATAGCTCGTTTCCCCATCCCGGTTGAACGAGGTCCACAGGGAGCCAAGGGCCAAGGGTGCACGGTCGGCCGAGCAGCGCGAGCGCGCCTGCACGTCTCCGGGTAGGCAACCCAGCAGCACCCCCGTGCTTGTGTGGCCTACCTTCAGGTTACACGGCTGTAGCCTGTGCCCTGCCTCATTTTCGTGATTAGAACCAAGCATCTTCGCCGTCGGTCGCGGGTCCCCTCGTTTCAGCCACTTGATCACATCACTGCGTTTTATCTTTACTTTCAAACACTCAACTCGAATCTACCAGCGTCGTCGTGAAACACCACGCATCGGGACGCACGCAGGTGGAGTCAATCTTGTGCGACGTTGCTCCGATCTGCTGGCGAAATAGGCGAGGTTTCGTCAAACTCATTATTTGGTTCGTAATCAGTTTAGCACAGTGGGGTGGGGAGGGGGCGGGGGGACTTCCCCAGGTAGGGGCGCGCAGCGACCGCCCCGTGATAGCCCTCCCCATCATCATCTCATCCCCATGCCGCCCTTTTCCATTCCATCTCACCTGCTCGCTCGCTGCCGTCACCTTTACTCCCCAATCAAAATCCAATCTCCGGCGGCAGAGAGTTCATCAGCATCATCACGAGTCTAGCTATGGCCCAGGGGGCGGCGTCGGGCGATGGCCCTTCCTGCAGACCCAGACAGCAGGGGAGCGCGACTGGGGGGTAGGCTGAGGTATTTTCGTGTCCCGTTGGAGAGCAACGGGGGAAATTCGGAACTCCACAAACCTTTACATTTCTTTCGTATATCGTCCCCAAAAACAAAGGAATTGTAGACAATTTGATAAAATCTTCAGACAGGTGGTGATGTTCCGGTGTGTTCTTTCCACATTTACCGATTCCAGAAAAATACCCCTTTGGCAGCCCCGTTTATGCGCACGTTCCTTCTTCTTTTCGTTTTATGAAAATTCCTCTGGTTTGCAAGCCGACGATGTTGATTGCATGCTAAGGCTTGCCCTCCGGCCTGCCTCCGAATCTTTAGATTGCGAGTGAGATTTTCTTACGACTTCGAGCCAGTCCGGGACGGGGCAGCCAGAGGCTAGGACACGTGGATGGCCCGGGCTGCCACCGCAGTATCCCCCCAGCTCCCACCCCATTGCCCCTCGCAACCCCCAAGAGGGGGAAGAGAGGTCCAAGGCCACAGCTGCCGCTATCTGCTCCCTGCGCGTGGCGGGGCTGGCTAGCCCCCCCTCCCCCTCCCTTTCCCCACTACGCGCCAATACTAACCCCACCTCTGATTTCACCCCCTACCCCCCCTTCCCACCCCCAACCACCACCAGCGCACACTGCCAAGGTCACTTTGGACACGACCTGGCTTGGACAGGGTGGGTAAAGGGAAGGGGGCCACAACAGCCCTGTCGGAGATCTTACTCCAGCAAAGTTCCAGGTCAGTCTTCCAGCCGAGCCTGTCGACAACAATTTTTTAGATGGTCCCCGAGACTGTCTCCACCACAGGGAAATGTGCCCCCCACCCCCGCTCCCTTTCACAACAGAGCAGCACGAGCACGCAGTCGCAGGGGCTGTCTTCTTCTTAGACCTGACCTGTGGGCTTTTTTTTCACACTATGCGAAGTAAAATAGGGGTGAGTATGTGGTACAGGGAGGTATGTGGTTTAAATGTTGTTTATGTCTATATTTAAAAGACAAAATGTAAAATAAAATACTGACAAAAAAAAATTAATGCATGTCGAGGCCATTAAACAGCCTGTGGTTTTATTTACTAACCAGGTAAAAGACAATGTTCCATATTTCTCAAGAAAGGATGACACAACTCTATCCATCCATCTTGAAATATGGTAGGCCAAACCAAATCTCAATGGGCCCACTCCACACCATCCACACAAACCCACTAAGCCTTCATCAGTCTTCAAAACTCAATCACATACAGTAGACAAGATTCACATCAAACTTCTTTTAAGGGCACTAACAAGCTCTAGATTAAAGACTTTATCTACTTTAAATTTCATTGAATGACACTGGTACATTTATTTTTGAGTTGAAGAAGAATGAAAAACCTCCATTTTTTTATTGACATCTTACCATTATAAACAAGAAATTTGTGGCACACTCGGTTTGGGGCTGCTGTGGAACATCCCAGCCCAAATCGCATAGATGACATCAGATCATCTGCCAATGGTACAAACTAAAATGATATCTCCAATCCACAAAACAAACAAAAATAACATTTTAAAAATTAGTCACTAATCTGCAACAGCTTCTGATTGACTAGCTTTTAAATCAAAAATTATCATTACAAGAGAGAAAACTGATCATGGACTTATAGGGGTATTATTCTACTTACACATATAGATGTATATAAATATAATTGGAAATCGCTTCAGAAAGCAGTAAAAATTGAGAACTTTAATTTCTAGAAAAAATTGGTTGGTAAAATATGAAAAGTAATAGATACAATAGGTGGTTGTTGAAGGGGATTGCTCCTCTACCAGTTAAAAAAAAACAAAAACATCAGGTTGACTGATACTAGATGGAAGTAAATCATCAACTAAGAAACACAAATACTGTTTTTAAAATTTTAGAAACCCATCTAGTCATCTTAAAATTAAGTGTACATCTTACGATTAAAAGTTTAAGAAGGGAATAACCAATAAATGCAATATTATATTTGAAGCAAATACGTTGGGGTCAGAATAATCTGTTGGCCATGGCAAACTTGAAGAATTTTCATCGAATAAAGAGCTGGTTCGAGTAGGCGGAAATTCAGACGCGGGGAGGAATGCGACGGCGTGCGAGCAAGGCCACAAGCCCATGGGGTGCCCTACCCCAGCCGTTCGGAAAGTATTGAATGCCAGTTCCAATGCCTCGGGTATCAATTATCCCCTACCTGAGCCCAGCAAGCTTTTATGCACATTCAGCGATTCAAGGATCGATTCCATGCAGTGCCACATTAGATACTTAATTACCACTCCAAGCAAGAATGATTACAATGCAAATATTGAATAATGAAAGAAACAATGAATTCTGTAAAGCGCTAAGGTAACTCTTTGAGTCACAATTCAACTAATTGTTACAAAATGAAGGAATGTTCATGAGGCAATTTATAGTTCTCATGTAAAAAAGCTTGGGTACACATTGCTCCAAAAGTTGTAAAATTAGCTTGTCTTGGGACCTTCTTTGTAAACAGCTCAGTTTTGTACTAAACGAGAGCAAACATTATTTAATTAATACTGACCCATGATCAATTGTAGTAAAATATAAAAGTATGCAGATACAAGCCTAAAATTTAAAAATCACACAACCATCGTTAATATGAATAGAATGTTATCATGACAATGTATACAAAATAAGTAGCTATCTGTTAAAAAGAATTGTTTCAAGAATGTGGAAGAATAATTTGGCAGTAAATATCCACCAACAGTACACACATTTTGAGTGTTGCATGTTAAATTTGGCAGAAAGGTTGGAGGAAAGGGGGCTATTCCTAAAAATCTTTAAAAATCTAAAAAGCCCAAGTAACTGAGTGACACATCAGAGGTAGACACATTTCTACTGAGTTTGGAGATTTTCATCACTGCGAAATATACTTCATAATTTTTAAAAACAACATTGTACAACTCATGTATGTGGAGTGTTCTGTAAAGAACATAGAGTGCTGACAAATAAAACATGACCTGACAATAGCTGTGGAGCAAACAAATTGCAAATTGCATACCCTTTACAATCTAAATACTGAGTAGTAATCAATTTGACCTGATAAGTAAAACTTTGGTAGGCGATTATGATTAATACATGGCTGAACGTAATCAAATTATCAATTGCAACCAAATATGTAAAACCAGGAATATTTCTAAATCATGACCAATACATAATTTCTTGATAAGCGGGAGGTCATAATCATAATTACATATTTGTTTTCTCACAACCAAGCACAACTACCTCATAGAATAGAATATAAAATATATTTACACAGTACCTTAATCACAATTTCATATTTGCTTTGGTAGAAAGTTTTGTAAAAAATATACAAACATCCAAGCCTTAAAGGAGTGGACAGTAAAAATAATAATGATAAAAAGTATACAAAGACATTGATATGTAAAAAAAAACAATACGTAAAGGGAAAGAAATGACCCATCATATGCAACATTCCTCAGAATTCCATAAAACTCAGCATTTCATATTTTTACATAACAATTTAATCCTCAAACAGAATAACTGTCTGCTAGGACAGAAGATTTATCTATGACTCAATGCGTATGGCACATGATGATATTGCTTCACAAGAGGAAAGAGTTGGGGTGTCCATTTTAGGATGACAAATTATTGGAAGAACAAGAACCATCCACAGTTATGCTGACTGGGGTAGTTTGCAGCCGAGGGACAGAATAATTCTCTACACCTGAACCTGATCCCCCAGAGCCAGTGGATCCTCGACATGAACCTGTTCACATATTTTAAAAATGGATTTATTTAAGTTTCAAATAAATAAGAATGAACTCATCACTCCTATTGATGTCACATATTTACCTGAATCTGAACGGTCTGACGTATCTTGGGAAGCTATGGACTCCACACTAGTTGTTATGTTACTTAGTGCTTTCGGTGGTATAGGAGGAGGAGCTGCAATAATTTGACTGCGTGGAGAAAGAACAGGGGGAACAATGTTCATCGGGTCTTGACTCGTGTCAGATCTATTGAGGAGATGAAAGCACAAATTAAGCATAGAATTAATATTCCATTAGAAATTTTTGATATCATACAGAGAGAAATTTTTATCTTTAAGAAATAATGTTTACCTTGAGCCCAAGTTATTAGAAGGAGTGCGGGATGTAAATTCAAAGTCTTCATAAGAAAGATTGTTGAAGTGCTGTGCAGATAAGGGTGTGGCTGAAGTTGGAGTTGGTGCAGAAGAAGGTGTAGGAGTAACATCACCCAAACCAGAATCATCACCAGTTGGTGCACCAGGGGTAACAGGTGTAGTCAAAGGAGTGTTAGTGCCCTCTCCATATCCATCAGAAATGTCGAGGTTTAAATCCATAGAGGACTCAGAGTTGAACATAGTTGGTGCTGATCCCTACAGAAATATTGTAATATTTACAGCAAAATTAAAAGAGATGTTTATTATATGGTGCGGAAACTTTAGAGGATATCAAGGATGTGCTACTTGCCTTCTTGCTCAAAGGTCTCCGAGGTGGGGCTGGTGGTTGTTGACCTGTGTCAATGTACAAACCTCGTTTATCAGGAGCTGAAACAAGTAAACACACCGGAATTCAAAAATTTACAAAGCAATTATTTGTTAAAAACAAGCAGGTTGATAGAAAATTTTTCTTCTAATTATTCTAAAAATACTTACTGCAACCCCTTGGTGGTAGAGGTGGAGCTTCTTCCCCAGTATTTGGTGTGGTAGCACCATCCCACGTTGAAAGAACACCATCAGTGGGTGTGGGCAAGGAATGGCGCAAAGCTAAGGGTTTAGGACTGTCTGGTCTGCTGATGCTCAATGATCTCTGATGACTAGGTTTTGGGGGACGTTGAATTTCCCCATCCACATGGGACTCCATCCTGAAATATGTTTGCCATTCAAAGAACAAATAAGTTTTATCCCCAGTGTGATTCAGATTTTTTTTTTTTAAGTTAGAGGAAAAAACATGCCTTGACTTCATAGGTGGTAAAGATGAATAGTCTAAAGTTCCTCTTGTAGGGGTCCTGGCTGTGCTTCCCGCCGAATTAGATGTAAAGTTTGATGACCTTGGTCTTAAATCACGTTGGGGTATAGCAGGTGGTGAGTTAACTCCATTCATGTCCTATACACATAGCAAATTTTAGACATTTAAGTAGGTAAATACACATAATACTAAATGAAATCACAGTTTCTGCACACCAACCATTGGTTTGCTGTAAATAGTATCATCATCAACTTCTGATCCTCCAAAGTGATCGTTTGAAATAAAATGACCATATGCTCCACTGCTGCATGAGGAACGATTGCTGATACCATCCATTGGCATTCTTTTCTCACTTGGTAATGGAGGAAGTGGAGTGCTGAAAAGTGCAAGACATTCTCATGAGACGCACAAAAGCAAAAGCAAAAGCAAAAGCTAAAGAAAAAAAATCACTAAAAATTGTAAGGTAAAAAATCGCATGGGAGAGTGACTTACTGAACAATGCTATGTTGGTTAGTACCCCAATGTCTGGGCAAACTAAGTCCAGAACTGAGCTCTCGCAGGCCTTGTTCCATCTGGCCCAGTCGCTCTTGCAAACGACGGTGTAGTGGCTGTACACCTGGAGGAGCCAGTTGGCCATGCAATGCTAATGCATTTGAAAGAATGTGTACCTGAGACAATAAAAAGTTGAAGTTGATCTCTTACAGAAGAATCAAAGTGCTAGACAATTTAGTTTAGTTCTGCTCAGGTCCTTAATTCTGTTGCATTTTTAGTTTCAACCATTAAGTGCCACAACTAGCTGAATCTAGGAACAGTCAGCAGTGAATTTGGCTACACCTTGGTGATTACACCAAACTGGTGTAGGCCAATCATAGCTTTAGCCTGCTGATCCTATGTTTAGCCAATCTAGGTATAAAAATGTGATCAAAAAAAGAAAATTACTCTCACTTATCACACACACACACACACCTGTTCTAAAATCAAAGTTTTCAGGGAGTACACATGTTCAGCACATTCAGGATTTGATTTTGAAAATTCAGGAGAAAAAAAGGCTTGCTGATATTTTGCAATGCCACCCATCACATTAGCATCAATTATTCCCTGTACAAAACAAATCATTGATGTATTAGAGATACATATACAAACAAAGTTGTCACTCAATTTATATGATTATATACCTGCAATCGCATGGTAAATGGATTGATGTTGCGCTTTGAGTCTTGTTCATATTGAGATATGAGTTGTCTTAGTTCTTTGTTCACTGTTTCCATTGTTTCACATGCAAACTGAACAGGAGTGATCTCCTCTACAGTACGCTCTACAACTTCAAACCACCTCAAAATACCAGGCAATGATGATGCAATTACCAGGGTTGTTCGTTCTAACCATAAGCTCTGAAAAACATTTTGTTAGCAATAAAAAATAAAACAAAAATTTGTTTAAAGAAACTATAGGCTAAATTGAACTGATTACCTTGAATTCATTTTCTTTATCAACTGTTCCTTTATGAATAGGTCTGTCAAACTGGAATCTTTTCACATCATTCACCTCATAGAAACTTGTTATTTTCTCAGGTATATCAGATGGAAGAGCACCTTCAGAGCTAAACACCGGGTTTAGCTCTGGTATTGGTTTAACATTGCATATTTGAATATCTAAAAGTCTGTTAAGAAAATTATTACTTTGTTTCCTAATCATTATTAAAAGTAAAGCAAAATGAAATAAAATAGAAGCAATGTTCAAGTCTTAAAGGATACACTGTCCTTCTGAATTAATAATACTGTCATCAGGTGGAGTGTTTTTCATCAGAATCTGAGCTGCAGGAAACTCAGTTTGTAATCTCTGAGTAAACGCTCCAATTCTCTCATACTCTAAACCTCTATATACAAATACTTTATTCTGGAACAGGAATAAAGACAAACAAAACTATTATAATTCAAAATTATAAAAGATAAGATTAGAGCATAAAAATTTAATTACCCTAACAAACAGGGGAAAACTCAGTCCATAAAATCCAACACGAAAGTATTCGGGTTCTGGCCTCAGCTGGGTAAGTATATTATCAAAAAATTTGGCCTGGGTCTTTAAAATATTGCTTAGTTTTCCATAATCAAACAGTTTCTTTTCATACAGCTCTGCAAGTTCTTTGCAGAGAGGAATTCCTTTTTCCCAACACTGCAAAAAGTAAAAAGAATTTTGTTAATTATTTGCATTGCAACCAAATTAAAATTGGATGGACCCCTGAATTGAATTAAAATGCCTTACCTTCCCCTTGTCAAAATAATTAATTATTTGCATGTATAGATGCTGTTTTCTTTGACACTCCGACATATTGTTGTGATGAGGGTCTCCACTGAGAGGTGTAGAATTCCAAGTCAGTTGGTCAGCATACAATTTCATAGTGAATCCAGCCTCCGTAAAGTTCTCAGCAGGGAAGTGGAGGTCATGCAACTTATATATGTATCGCAAGTACATTTCTTTCCTATTAATCTCGTTCTTATAAAAGTTCTAAAATGGAAAGGAAGTTTTAATTATGTGTTCTCAGTCAATAGACTTTGGTAAAAATTCATTCATTCTTACTAGTAAATTAACAGTGCAGGACATCCGCTTATCACGATTTTCATCACCCTGCATTACACTTCGATAGTCCAAAAGCCTTTCAAGTAGCCTAGTTACAGAACTTATGAATGCAGTACCACTCTCTTTCCATGTTGGATCTTTATTTTGGACTTGTTGAAGCAATCTAAAAATAGAATTAGAGAATAGTATTAGAAAAAATGAACAAATTGTCAAAATCAAATCAGATGCGGAACAAGTTTGCTTTTGTTTTCTTTCTTTTTTCTGACAGACAACTTTAGCCAATGTTAATATTTCCTAATTTCAAATATGGGACTACAAACAAGAGAAGACACAACAAAATAAGTTTGATAGCAGTACAGGACTACTCAAGCTCGGATATCAGATATTAAGAAAGTTTTACAATTAATAATTCAACTTTATGACTCCTGCAAAGATAAGAATAATGTTGACTTACACAGCACTGAGATGTTCCCTACAAGTCCCAGTAAGCAATAAAGAAAAAGAAAATGTAGATAAGTAAAAAGTTTGACTTTGGCTTTTTAAACAATTTCTTTAGAAATAGCCCAAAAATATCAGCAACATAACAATTCAAATGTAAATGATTATGTTAACATTAACAAAAAGACTGCATTCAGTAAAAAAAAGGCACTTAACAGTCATAGTTTTATCTCTCAGTAACAGGGATATGTAGTTTAACAATCACGTTACTTACATTGTGTTGAATAGTTGTCGATATTCATCATCTCCCTTGTTCTCACTTATAAGAATGTCAAGTTTATCAATAAGTTCTGACTCCACCTGATAAATTGATTTATTTAAAAATTACTAGCACAATTGACACTGTACACAATTCATAGATAAATTTATTGTTTGTAAACAAACCTGTTTGAAATTTCCACGGGCTCTCTGCTCGCATTCCATCATATCAAAAAAGATGTGTAGGGTAGCTTTCCGAAGTTCAGCTTCTGGGACTAGAGTGACCTCTAAGAATGGTCCCACCATGTGGGGTATAAATTTTATTTTGTGTTCTCCTAGTCTAGACCACATATTTAAAATTTGGAAACCCATTAAAACTCTCATATCACCATATCTTTCCATCATTTTCTCACGTTTCACCTCGCTAAATTGTTCTAATTGCAGCGAAGGCTGAGTTAAAAATGCAACAGCAAGATTGAAATACTGAGTCCAAAGTTGATTGTCAAAATGGTGACATCTTCCATCATCAAGAAACTTTGAAACTAATGGTTCAGATAGCTCTTTCAGGCTATTGAGAATTACTTGGTTTGCAACCATTTTGATGATAAGCCAATCTGAGGGAAAGACCTCTTGCTTCACAAGGTCCCGGAACACTAGAAAGACTCTGAGCAAGAAGTCCTTAGTGGGTTTGTGGTCTCCAAGATCTTCCCAAAGGCTAGAATAGTGATATTCATCTAATAGCTGTAGAAGTCCGATGAGACAAGCAACCAAGCTACCAAGGACAGGTGTTGGGCGGTCGATTATAATGAGAACTGTTTGAACCAATATATCAAGTATGTGAAGGCAAAGAATTTCAACATCATGATGAAGGCAGTTATTCACTTTGCCTTGTTCTTGAAGTTGAGACTGTCTTTGTTTGAACAAGTAGCCCAATATTTCACCCAATATCTCAGTGCAAAGACGTAACTCATCACGATGAGCAAGATGCATTCTGAGCTGTTTGCAGCACATTCCCAATAACTGGCTACGAGACTCATCATGCTGAAAGAGTTTGCTTGTCACCAAATTTCTAACAGCTACAAGTTTAGCTTGAGTTAATTGCGGAGAAAGATCTCTTGTGGGAAGGCTTTCTAGCATGTTTGAGGCTAAGTGACTCACTTCAGGAACATGTAAGACCTACAAAACAAACAAGACAGTGTTTAGTTGGAATGGGTCAAATATTACAAGATAATGAACCATCTTGTAATTCCTTTTCCACAAAATGTACTTTGTAAAATGTTAACACTTAAAAATGAACCAAACTTACTTGAGTGAGCTGTTCCAAAACAGCACTTATAGAATGAAGAAGTGCTACTTGAGTGGGAAGAATAACTTCATAAGAAGTACCTAACATTTTGGTCAATGCATTGAAAACCAAGTACAAATCTCTTCGAAAACTGTCTTCATACTGCCCTCCAGTCGCCCTTGAGAATAACAGTCTGGATTCAATGATAAATTTGAATATATACTCTAGGGAGCCAAAGCACTTTTGCATAGGTTCTTGTTTATCAGTAGAACTAACACGTTCCGCACAGTGCTGAACACTTGTCATGAGTCCTCTGCCAAAGAAATTGTTGTTAGAATGTGTGCTATCATTGGCACATAACAGATAAATCAAAAATATATACTCACTTATATACCAATGCAGCAGCAAAATGACCCTTTATGTAAGCATCCATTACAGGTCTGAAATGTTCAAACCTGCTATCTTCTAGATGACTAAATATGCTTACCTGCAATAGATAAATAATAATTTAAAATGAATTAACAAATTGATTAATTATAAAGCTAATATTAGATTGAAAAAAAAAAGAAGGAGAGGGACTTACTAGGACATGAAAAACAAGACCAGAGTGAGTTGTTGAATTTCCATCTTCTGTTGAAAACATTGCAAAAAGAGCATCAAGAACATCTTGCAAAAATTTCACAATTTCTTCTCCATTTAAACGCAACACACTAGTGAGTGCATCCTGTACAGTTTGAGGGCGTTCATAATCTTTCCACCGTAGCAAGGACAGTAGATCAGCTGTAAGAAATTAAAATACAATTATTAAATATTGGTTGTATTTGCTTTCTCTTCATAATATGACTGACTGTGCCTGAAACATTTCCTTACCATTTTGAGTGAGCTTTGTAGAACACAGTAAGGTATTTATAAACACAGTTTCTTTGTGACTTCGACCAAATGCAGTTGAATTTGATTGCCCAATACCTTCCCAAGCACCAGAGGATAGTGAAAGATAGACTTGAGGATCATTTAGCCTCGAGCGGTCTTCACATTTGTAAATGTAAAGCTCATGAGATCGATCACCCAAGGTTGCACCTCCAGGCTCCATGAGACGGACAAATGAAAACCCAAACAACTTCTTGTTGTCTGCCTTTTCTCGGGCTGCAAAAAGATAAGAGAATGAAATATTGCCAAATGGTAAGCAGAAGGGGAAAAAAGGCAGGGTCATGCTTTACTTGAACAGTGACGATACTCCAGGCGAACATGGGATCCATAAAACTTGTCAATAGGAACAGCCAGACGAACAGTTTCCATCCACGAAGGTGAATTGTGATGATAAACAATCATAGATTGATATTCAGTAGTACCATCCGATCCTGATGCTCCCCATAGACATTTCTAGAATTTCAAAAGGTAAGAGTTACTTTACTACTTTACTCAAGAAAAAATTATACAACAGATCAGAAACTATAAGTCCTTACCTCAAGCGGTTTGCCATCAGAGTCAAGGACTAGAATTGTAACCTCAATATTTTTGGCAGTTGACTTCCCTCCACGTTCAAATTCACCTCTCTCCAAGGTCAAATATAAATCATTCCTATAAAAAGAGATCTTTTTCAGCAGCTGTCTTAGAAATAGAAAATATACTCACAGAATTTTTAGAAAATATACCGAATGTCTCCTGGCATGATGACATCAGAAAATCCGAGTTTCTTGGTAAGGGAAATATTTTTGAACAGAAGAGGATTTTCTTCTTGTACTTGAGACAGCTCACCGTGCAGAAATTTAAGAGACACTCCAATACCTAATCCATTTAAATAATAAATATGTTAGAGGACAACTCATGAAACACTATAAACATCCATTTGACCAGAGAAAGACTCTGTCCTACCGTAATTCTGACCAGACAAGACATTGTATTTGTTGCTTTGTTTTTTAATTATCAGTTCATGAAGTTGGTAGAAATCTTTTTCTTCTCCTTGAAAACCTAAACAGAAAATAATTATTAAGAAAATACTCCCTGGAAATTTCCTACTGCTTTAGAACAGCATGGAAACAAACCTTAATAGTGAATTCTCTTTCTTCTCCTAGGGTTGCAGATGTAGATGTCCACATGTTTCCACTTGCACTTAATGTATTAGTCGAGTAACTTCCTCCAGCATTTGGTGATCCACTTAAGAGATGACTTTGCCCCAAAGCGAGGAATTCACTTATGTTGTGAACAGCTACACCTACTGGCCGCCTGAACAAATTTGAATTTGCAAAGGCACTACTCCCACCCGAAGTTCCTGAACTTGATTTCTTGGAGGATTCTGAATAGAGCATGCGCCCTACTCTCATAACATGTGCCACTAAGTATATTTCCTGGCAGAGATCTGCATTACCAAGGTCCTGGAAAGAAATTTATGTTGAACTATTTTTTTAAGTTTAATTAACATCATTTTATTGACATTGACATAACTGTGTACCAAACTTACAGTAAAAATAGTGCAATTGCTATGAAGTTTTTCCACATAGTTGGAAAATCCATCCTTAGATATTCTGACTAGAAACCGTTCACTGTAAAACAAAACTTAAGTCAAGAAATTGGAAGGAAAAAAAGAAAGAAAAAGGGTAGCAGTAAGGAAATACCTAATATATTTGGACTTTTTTGTGTCATATAAAGAAAAGTAGATTTCTGTATCTTCTCCTATATGGTGACCAAAGTCTCTCATGCAGAAGGACAAATGATGGGTTAAAACCTTCCTTGTTTCCTTCCGTTTCATGGTGCCCCTTGACTGCAAAAAAAATAGTAAAATTGAAGAAATTTTAGATACATATATGCATAATTTTAAATTATATCTTGCCTGAGGAATAGACAATTTTTCAAACATACCGAAGCTTCTCGTGAGTTCTCGAAACTCTGTACATGCTGGAAAGAAAGGAAAAGTATAGTTAATCCAATGCAATGAATACATTTTATTGCACGAGCACTGACTATATACGAAATAACTGATATTAAAACAAATATACTCACTACATGATACAGTTCCACGACACTCATGTTGGCGGGATCCACCATCTCGGCCCCACATCTCGGAACCAGATCCAAACCAAGCTTTCTGAAAACAAGAAGAGTGACCACATGAATATTAGGTCGGCTGAAGCCCGCAGCCTCTCTTCACGTCCGACCCGCCGGCAGGTAGGCAGCCCAACTGGCACCAAAGCTCGGCGGGAACCGCTGAGGCCGCGCCCCATCCAGGCGTCGCCCCGCCTCTGTTACGTAAACGACCCCCGCCTCTAACTTTCAATCACAACAACCAACTTAAGATCAGAAGCCTTGTGATGAACTCGGTCGAACTGGCACAACGCAAACCCAATAGTTTTCTAAGTACATACAAGGAAGAGCGTACTTGCACACTCAAGAACTGCGATGGGCGGTCAGCAGCATCTCGCAAGGTCCTTGGGCATCTCGCGCCGCACGCTCCGCAGAACTGAGACACCTCCCCTGCAGACTCTCATCACCAACACGACCTTTTCGCGAGAGTGACTGAGGAGGATTATCGGTCCAATGGAGCGTGGCGAGCGTGACGGGGCAGCGTCACGTCTCACTGCACGTGCACCTGCCTCGTCTGGTCGCGTGCGGCACGCCTAAAGGCACGCCCGCCCCGTGCCCGCCAATCCAGCGAGCGACACCGCGAAACACGAGAGACATTGGGCCGAGGACCGAGGCAATTGAAGTCTTTTGTTCAAAACAACAGCCAAAAGCCCTTTAAAAGGCACTGAAGAAGAAGATTTAGTGCCTTTACATCGGAGCTAAAACGTCAAAAGCTACCAAAGGCACTCAGTTATAGCACCTTTAGGGCTCTTCAGTGCCTTTGTAGAGGTATTTGACAACATGTGTTAAACACCCCGCGGAAGGGCGCGACAACACCTTTATTTTTCCAGTATCTCTCCTCCAAAGACGGCAAAAAATATAGGGCAGGGAATTAAGCCCCCAAGACAAACGCAAACTGGGGCTCTAACGCCCCGGCCCCCGCTGGAGGGGTCAACGCTCCGAGCCGAGCCGCGGCGCGGTGCGGGGGGCGGGCCGCCGCTGGGACAGGACGAGACGGCGAAGGTATCGGCCGCTACGGCCGCGATGCCCGCCGCGGCGCAAGGCGTGGCGTGGCTGCGAGGACGCGGGGGGCGCCGGGGGGGGCGTCGGCCCCGCAGCGCACCGGCCGGCACACACGGACGGCCGTTCAGTCAGCGCACGGAGCGACAGTCGTTCGTGATCGGCCCGAGCCACGCCTCCGCCCCGCCCCCGCGCCGCCCCCACCCCCACTTGTGGACGGGACGCCGACGCGATCACGGCATCGCGAGCGATCACGGGGAAAGAATGTTGGGGGTTTCCTTGCCGCCGCTGCCGCCGCCTCCGCGCCGGGATCCTCTCTTTGTCACGAAACTTCGAAAGTGTAGCGGAGACTCGACGAGAGATCTCTCTGGTCTCTTCTCTGGTGGTCGGGGTTAGGGTAGGGTTGCCTCACGGGGGCTGTCTGTATACCCGCAATGAGCCGTCACGGCAGCAACCACCACACAAACAGATCAATGGGTCAACCGCCCCCGACAAACCGGTCAGCGCCCACAGTCTCAGGGTGTTTAACTCTCCCTCCCCCACCTTCTTAAACCCGCCCCTGCAGGACCGGGGAGATGCGGACTCTCATGATGACGACCCATGAGCCGAGCTCGCAAGGCTGGGAGTGCCCCCGGGGCACGGGGCTGGGGTCCACGGGCGCCTATGGGATCAGCCTTTGGCCGGGCATACCACAAGAAGGGGGGCAGACAGAGAGAAAGGGGGGAGGGGGGGAGGTGTTAGGCAGCACAAAGTCACAAAGTAAAGGTTCCCGGTCACCTCAGAGCAGCACAATGACTACGTCAAGGAGGAGGTGGTCAATGAATGGAAATAATAGAAACAACGTGACTGCCAAGGACCTCCGTCACCAGACCAGCCATTTCTAATCAACCGGGAACTCTAGATAAAAGAGGGGGTAAACTCGTTATTGAAACGAATAGAGAGGGGGAAAAAACGCACTCGACAACGCAGCAGCGAATCGTAAAAACGATTTAGTCGAGGCGTAATTTTTTGAGCGGATCGAACGCGCTGCCGAGGTCGAGATCAGCAACGCCGTCGGCGGCGTGGTGACACGGCGCTATTCGCAGCGCGGACGTTCATAAGAACGCGGGTCACGCTCAGGAAATGGAGGGAGGAGGGGGGAGGGGGCTGCAGGGAGATGGAGACAGACGATGCGAACACGAGGAGGGCTCGCTTGTACTCCGCGGTGAGCCATACTACACCTTTCGCTTGCGATAACGCACCGAACCACAAGCCTAGAGTATGTAAGGATACAGACGTACTGCTCAGTGCGGAGCAGACTGCTCTGAAAGCGCCGCAGACATGACAGTCTGGCGATAATTGATTATGAGCTTGTAGTCCGCTTTGCGTTGCCGTGCGTCCAAAAGGCTGTTCCCACGCGCCGCCGCGGCCCGAGAGCGCTCACCTCACCCCCCCCCCAACCTCAGCCTTTGGACGTGCCTTTCTGCCTCCCCCTGTTCCTCCTCACCTTACAGGCCTTACAGGTACGGGCGTGGCGGCAGGGGGACCCTCGGGGGCGGGGCGGG
>NW_026267221.1:374698-378191 GCF_000697945.3 Frankliniella occidentalis
CGCTGTGGAGGACCTGGAGGGGCCGGGTTAGACTTGCGTGGTGGACAGAGCAGTGTTGCCAGTGTCACCCGTCGTGCAGGCCTTCGTCTTACCTTGAGCTTTACTGCCTCGGGCTTGCTTTCGGGCCTTTGAATTGGGGCTTCCACTAGGCTGCCTTTCTGTGCGTGCTTTCTATTCCCATCAGCTGATTTGTCTAGAATAACACCTGCCCTAAAGCTTGACCCAAACTTCCTCAATCCTTCCCAAGCTTCCTACAGCACGCTTGAAGCTATAGGCTTGCTGGAGTGTGGAGTGCTGTTCTCGCTCTCAACCTTGGACCTGCTCTGTACAGGTTCCTGGAAGACACATGCAAACATGCCCCCCAGTCAGTTCCTTGTGCTGAACCAGACGGCCGCAGGTCCTCAGTACAGCAAAAACACGCTCCAGACTGCAAGAAGGGAAGAGGAGCGGCACGAGAGGAACGTAGACTCACAGCCTGTTATTTCAAATGCTGCCGCGCTCGACCGCGCCACATGTGAGGCAACGGCATGACTCGTCGATCCCGGTATCGATACGATAGTCACATTCTCGAGTATGGCGCGGTCGGAAACCACGTACCTCGGGGTTCCACAGCACGGCAGTTGCGTCTGCACCGCCCCGAACACCACCTCCGCATCGGCATTCGATTTCCAAGAGTGATGCTGCGTTTTGCCTTCGCAGGAGAATGCTGTTGCGGCTGCCGGCTGCTCACACTGGTTCGTACCTTACCGTACCCACGTACTACACATGCCCCCTTCTCCCCTTTTGCACACTCGCACAATGCAAATGCCCGAGTCGCCAAAGTTTGGCACGCAGCAGCAAACTGCAAAGACAGCTCGGAAGACACACATGTTTTCAGTTATAACAAAATGTTTCGATGTTCACTGCCGAGCCCACTGCCCACTGCCCACTCCCCACTCTGGAGAAATTTCCACCCTTACGGTAAGAGCAGACTTGTGACGCAATAGCTCAGTTCTCTTACTAATTTTGGAATGTCCACTGTCCCCCATCATAAAAATAAAATAAACAGCCAGAGATTTGCACCGCGCTCACCTCTTCAATATACGTGAACCTCAGCGAGGCCCTCGCGAATATCTCCCCTCCCTGGCGTCGTTCGCTGTGCTCGCTATACGAACGTACGGCCCGGGCAGCAGCTCCGCACAGCATCCTCGCGGGATTTACTGCCGGCATCCTCTGGGGGCTCGTGCATAAAAGAGGCACAAAACGCGTTCGGCGGCGCATTTAGGGCCGGTCCCCGAGCAGAGCGGAGGGACCGGGTAGCCTGTTGGACGGCCCTAAAGGATTGGGAGGCAGCGCGGGGGGAAGGGGGTACACGGCCGGAGTGCGGACGGGCTCAGGTATCTGCCGCCTCCCCGCCGTGTGGGTGTGGGCTGCTGGGCGGCTGGACCAGCAGTGTCCGGCGGAACATCTCCATTCAACAACAACAAGAGCGTTTTAGAGAGGCAGTTAGACCACCGGGTCGTGGCGCCCATCGCAGTGACCCGCGCCGAGGCGCCCCGGGCGCTCACGTTGTTATAAAGCTATCCGGAAATCACAGCGTATAAAACGTACAAAGTTACGTCTTTCTTTTACTCCCTTAGCCGCCCGCCCAAAGCCAACAGAAAAGGTTACAGAGTGAACACAACAAGGGTGAACGAGGTACGTTCAAGTCAAGCTGGAGTCGCTTCAACTCCAGTGAGGTCTGACGACCGGTTGTTCATGGCGAACTGGAGCCAGCCGTAGGCATGGGTCATGCAGCATGCAGCTGCATTCTGGAGGCGTCCGCTAAACAGCTGACCAGACTGTCGCCGAGCCGAGCGGACCGCACTCCCGTCTCACGCCCGTCACATGTTTCGAATCGACAAACGCACTCGGCAACGCTGTGTACTACATGTGGTGTGTAGCAGAGTACTACAGTCCGAAGAAATCGCAATCAAACGCGTCTACAGTAATGAGCCATTTACGGCCCTAAACAAACATTACGATCCGTGATTACGGTGCCACCCTCGGCGTTCCTCGGCGCTGCGCAGGGCAGTGCCAGGGCCTCGGCCAGGGCCAGGCCAGGGCGGCCGGCAGGTCCGGGAGCGATTACAGGAGGAGTGTGCCTGCCCGCGCACCTCACTCACACCGTCCATTACGGTAGCGGGGCGGGGCGGGGCGGGGCGGGGCGGGACGCACGGCGGCCAGGGGGATTCATCACTTCGGCTGGCGTAAATGACAGCACGCCGCGCCCAGCAGCTCGCCAGGTGCCTGACCCGCACCGCATTGGCGTCTCCTGAGCAGGGGGCGGCCAACAGTAGCAGCCGGGGGGCCGCGCCCGACCCTGGCCCAAACCGCGCCCGCGGTGGACCGGGCACGGATCGGGCAAGCGCACCGCGCGCAGGCCCCCTGGCCTGGGCCGGCCAGCCCGGGCGTCGACCTGGAAAAGTGTATACGGCCGCGACGAGGCGCGCTCCGGGTCTAACGGCGGCCTGGAAGGAGAGAGGAGAAGGAGGGAGGGAAAGAGGAAAGAGGAGAGGGGAGGCACCTGGAGAGAGGGCTGGAGAGGAGGCCGGGCCCACCGGACCGGACGCGCGGCGGGACGCGGGCCGTCGCGAGCCGGGCCCGACAGACAAGGTGGGGGAGGGAAGATATTAGCTTCGATATTTCAGAGCCGCTTGGCCGCCGCTAGCCCCCTCGCCTCGGCCGCCAGTAGCCCTGGATGTTGTTGGTATTACCGGGCCGGCTCGCTACCGTGCGGCTGCCGCCCCATCCGGACCCACACGAGGTCCAAAGCATCAAAAGCGGTTCGTTTGGGCCGGGAGGTAAAACGAAAGGAACGTCTCCTACACTGAGCCATCCCATCAGAGCACGAAGAATACAAGGAAAATGATCGCGCAGTACTGCAGCTATGTACTTTCCTAGCTAGTACTGTCCCGCACCCATCCCTATATACGTATCCGGGCGGGTTTGCCGGTTTGCCTTTGCCTATCGTGTCTGGCCAAAGGCCCCGGGTGAGTAGGCAACCCGCCCACACGCAAGCGCACCGTACAGCCTAGCTACGCTAGTGGACGGGGTTTTTCAGCCAGCGCGTCAACCACATCCGCTCGTCACCTCGTGCCCGGCCCGACACCTCGCCCGACGCAGCGCAGCACAGAGAAAAGGGGTCCTGGAGACCCAAACGCGCGGGGCGTGGCGAGGCGTGGCGCCCGGCATCCTCCAGCCCAGCATGGTCATGCTCTCCTGCGGGACGGCACCACCGCCCTGGACAGCAGGCTGGAGACTCCAGTGGAGAGCTGGGCCGAGAGGCAACATGGGATGCGGCTTTCGCACCGATGTCGCTGCTGAGATATATCAACTTCCAGAGAGGAGAGAGAGAGAGAGGGGGGCAAGGGGAGGGAGATAGAGGTAAGACGGCGTTCTGGTCCATGATCAAGCGGGCTGCTTCGGCTGGAGAACTTGGGATGGGGGCGATGAGGGGAGGGGGGCTCGGCGG
>NW_026267221.1:378241-379465 GCF_000697945.3 Frankliniella occidentalis
GGGAGACGAAGGGGTGAGGGGGAGGGGGCGTTGTTCCGGATCGTCTCCCCGCTCTCACGCGCCGCCCGCCACAGGCCCGGGAGGCTGAGGTGCTAGGAGGGCCCCGGACCCCAGCCAGACGAGACCCGGAGGAAGTGTTCACAAACAAACCACAGGGCACAATAATGAGGCTAACGTTTTCCTATCCACGGCCAACTGGCATTTCAAAACCTGGTGGCTTCACAAAAAACGCCATGGCAAAGGTGAAGTGTGGGTTTGCAAAGCCGCCACTATAGTACACCAGTTGCTACCCACAGCATCGTGGTCATATGTGGTGCGACAACCGCACTCTCGAAGGCCAGGCCGGCCTTGGGAGGCCCTGCAGCAGCACTCGACTTGTGCACGCAGCAGCGCGCAGCAGCAGTCCCGGCTGATTTTTACAGCGTTTTGTTCAGGGCTGCTGCCTCATTGTTTTGTCCAGGAGGCAGGCCAGGCCGGCTGCAGGACGGGGTATACGCCGGGTACGCACACGGCGCGGCGGCGCCGGCCGCATGCCGAGCCTGTCGTGCAGGAGGAGGGCTGCAGGGCTGCAGCAGCAGCCACAGCAGGTGAAATCAGCAGCAGCAGCAGCAGCAGCAGCAGCAGCAGCAGCAGCAGCAGCAGCAGCAGCAGCAGCAGCAGCAGCAGCAGCAGTGTGCGCAGGACAACGAGGAAGCCGCAGCGGCGCGCAGCAGGACAATGCAAAGGGGAGGCAGGCGGCTATAGTGATCGATGCACCGCGATTAGCGGTCAATGGAGGCTGACCGAGCAGCAGCAGCAGCAGCAGCAGCAGCAGCCGGGCAGCAGCAGCTTCTTTCCACAAGAGCAGGACCAACTAGAGCCTCGGGGCGGCGGGCGCGGCAGGCACCTGCTGGAGGAGCCGGTAACCATCAGGTGAGTCACCACCGCCCCAGCGCCCGTCTGCTGACCTGTCCATCAGCACGAGTGCCTATCGCACTCCCCCTGGGGCTCATCGATCTATAGATCATAGATCCTGCACCGTTTTCACTCATTTTAGTCATTCAAAGCCTAACACAACTTCAACATTATACATAAAGAGCAGAATCAGCCAGAAAACTCTGGGACGGATTTCATTTTACGTCCCCTTGGTAAGCCCTAGCCATCTTTTCCCCAACAATCATCTGTTTGCCTTCGCTTTACCTCTAGCTTAGTGTCCGGACCAAACATGTACCCCCCCCCCCCCCC
>NW_026267221.1:384210-403903 GCF_000697945.3 Frankliniella occidentalis
GGGGGCGGAGGGCGGCTCAGCCCGACCTGCCATTACAGACCGAGTCTTCTTTTTGTCTTAAACGTCATACAATCTCGGGGCCGGATCGTATTCTCATTTATGGCTGAGCAAAACGAAAGGCAAGCGGCGTTGGAGGTGGTTGTGGTGGTTCAGGGCAGCACACCTTCACCACGATGATGGTTGGTGGTTTTCTTCGATGAGAGGGGAAGGGGGTCGGGTGACTCATCGACTGCACCACCGTGTGTCTCGTCATTCTATAGGTTCGTCTGGAAGCACATTCTCATTGTACGGCCACGGGGGCCGGCTGCTGCATTGCATCGTATGGGCTAGACAAATTGATATTGTATCATTTTTGGAGCCTGTGCGCCTTTGGATTAATTAGACACCCGTCCACTTGTGACTAAGGTTGTGAGAAAATTCACACAGTTTCAAGTGATAAAAAATGAAATTCCCACTATTCTCATTATTTATTGCGCCTACGAGTGTGATACAATTTAATCACACAATTTGAGCGATGAGTTTAGAACTACGCGCCTTTGGCAATGACCATCACAGAATCGTGCACTACTTTTTGAATAAGGGATCGTCCAGAAAGTACGTCCGTTTTTTCTCGGATTCATTCGTCAAATTACGGAAGCTCGGCGCCTGCGAGACTCAGGGTAGGCCACCCCGCAGCACACGCATGCACGGCAGCCACGACGTTGTCTCCCTATCAGGCGCTAAGAGAGCTTGCATGAAATGAATTTGGTAGGTTCGTAACAGCGAACGAAGGACGTACTTTCTGCCTGATCCCTTACAGAAATATGCAATTATCATGATTTACGGTGTCTTTTAATGAATGTGAAGTGGAGAGTGAGAGATTCCACGGCGAAAAGAGAACCATTGAGCAGAAGTCATTTGCGATTAGAGGATGCGGTATTATCCGCACGATCGCGGAGCCCCAGTAACAATAACGAGAAATTAAAATCTTCATCGCTCTCTCAGCAATATCCATTTTTCTTTTAGGGTGGGACGCAAACCTGATTTCTCATACCCGAGAGCAACAACAGCCATACTCTCGGGTAGCGGGTGGCCTCCGGTGCGGGGGCAGCGGCGGAGGTGCGGTAGCGGCTGCAGGCTACGCCCGGCTACGCCGTGCTACGGCACCCGCCGAGCCTGCCGAGCCTCGCGGGGCGCGCCCTGGCTCCAGCCGTGCCGCTCCAAGCACGCTCCGACCGGCAAAGAAACAGCATGGGATTTACTCGAAATTTTTCCGGTGGGCAGCTCACAAAAAATAGAGTGAAAATTGCAGCATTTTTCTTGAGGAAAACAAAGAGGCGTTTTACCAAAACGAAGGAAAAGCGCATGTTATTCTCAAATATTTTTTCAGGCTGGATTAAAATGGCGTGTCAAAAAATGTTGACTGTCCTGGCCGGTCCTGGCCCGAGTCCTGGGCGCTGTTCCGTCCGGGTCCCGTCCTGCCGCATCCAGATAGGGAGGGCCCTCGTCTGGAGCCTCTCTCTGGAACAGTCGCGCCGGCCGGACTCGTTGCAAGTCGCTGGAACTCCAGTCGCTGCTGGCGAGCCGAGCCGCAGGAATGCAGCAGCAGGATAGCATGATGGCCCCTCGCCAGGACTCCAGCCCGCTCCAGCCAGGGGCTCCGGCCAGAGGCTCCAGCCAGCACAGCGGGCAGGTCCGGCCGGACCAGCGGGCGGACGGACGGACCGGGACGGGACGGGCGGCAGCGAGGGGCCGAAGTGCAAGACGCGGCTACCGCCATGCCTGGGGCGACGCCACGCCACGCCACGCCACGCCACGCCACGCCGTGGCTTCGCACCTTTACGATGGCGAGCTGGGTCCGGTCGGCCCATTATGACCAACATTGGGCGGGCGCGCGCGGACAAAGACTAAGGGGGATCGCTTTTTGGCAAAGGGGAAAAAATAAAGAAAGAGTAAAGAATGAAAATGCGGCGCAATCTCGTCCCGATGATTCAACCAGCCCAGCCGGTCCCGCCGGGCTGCGGACTGAATTATGCAGCGACTCCCCGTGCGACACGAGGACCAGGGCCAGGGCCGGCAGGGCTTCACAGTGAATAAGGCTCGCGCGCAGAGGGGAAATAATGTTCCTTCAACGACATTCTTGTTGGCGACTTAAACGCGCCTGGCATTAGAAGGAGCGGGCCGAGTTTAGCAACGCAGTGAGGTTACTGTAAGACTTGGCAACATTACTTTTCTGGGAGGTTCAGAGATGAAAAATTATACTTCCTGCGCATCCAAATTCCACAAGTTTCTTTGAAAACGGGTGGACAAAGATGGGTCGATTGGTTTTATCAAGAGGCATTTATAAGGGCAAGAACAAATGCGGAGCTCGAAAAAGTCCCGTAAAAGCTAAAGGCAGCCATCCATCCCACTCTGTCCTGAATGGTTCGTGCCGGTGACGGGCGAGCGAGACCAGACTCCAAACTCCCCTCACCTCCTCCTGCACTCGTCGAAGTGGACGCTTGGACCCTCGCTTAGACCGTATAGTCAAAAAGTGGACCCCGGACTTGGCAGATTCCATCTCTCACCCTTTTTTTAAGTCCGCTCTTGTGCTGCTTTGAAGAAGCTACAAACGGACTAATGCACACAGAACAGCGTCCACACAATCGCGCCGATAAGGGAAGATCGATAGATTGATTGACCATAGATCAATCGGGCTACCGGCGCGGTCGACCGACCTGCTACGTCCAACTTTCGCTTCCTGTTTTGTTGTGGGCAAGCGAACGACCACACGGTAGGGTTACTTCGACAAGGGGCGCAAAGTTGGAGCAGCGAACAAACCGCAAACAAGAAGGGGCGCCCGATCTGTGGTCGCCACGACCAGGTGAAAAGTGCTACAAACTATGGGAATTTAACGATTTCTGCGACCTCTACTGCTCTGATCGGGAGAGATACCCACCCCACCCAACCCACCACGTGTTCGCGAAGGTGGCCTGTAGACGATAAGATTCAATGATGGTTTACGGTTCAGCCAGTTATAAAATCAACAAGGCTGCGTAAAAGGAGGAAATTGTGGAGGGGGCGGGTGGGAGGAAAAAGAGAGAACGGCCCTGAACCGCTCTCTTCTGGGTCATCATCGAACAATATGGATCGGGAGTTGATTGAAGTGTGCACCGGGCCAAGGGGAGGGGCGAGGCACGAGTCCGACTCCGCTCCCCGCCACGCCGGACCACGAACTCATACCGCCCCTGGGGGAGATGGGCAGCAGCACCTGGGCCCCACTGCATCCTCGCCGCGGCTGCCTGCTCGGGCGCGCGGCCGGTGAGTCACGACTGGACAAGACCGGCTCCAGGAGGACTATCCAGCAGCAAGGCTCCAGGAGGACTCATGCACGGCTCAAATGAGTCCAGGCAAAGTGTGAATCGTCTCCAGGAGGAATTCCAAACAGAGGCTCCAGAAAGGCTTGCAAAAAAAAGCATAGCGGAATTGGCTGTGGCTGACTCACGCCGCGCACTTTCGTAGTTATACTGTGCCGCGTGCACGAGTGCGAGCGGGTTGCCTATTCGCACGGGGCCATACGGGGCCGAGGGGTGGGCAGTGGGCAGCGAGAATAGGGAAACCCGCCTGCACTCACGCATGCGGTACGACGGCAGACTCCAGTGAAGTATTTACTCTATACTAGAATCTGAATCCTCGCATGACAAACTCTGTCTCCAAAACAGAGCACGTTGCCTGGCGTGCAGTGCAGCAGTGCAGCTCGCCATCGGCGTCCCCGCGTCCTCCTCCACCACCGTCCCTGGTCCAGGCTCGCAGTGCAGTTAATGGCGGCCGGTCCAGTCCACGCAGGTCGACCCCTGTAATTATGGCGAAGACCCGCGGGGCGATTTGCGCTGCTGCTGCTACCACTGCTTCTGCCGCCGCCGCCGCCGCTGCCCAGTGGCCTTATCTTCATTGACTTTAATGAAAGGGGCGCAACTTCAGGGGCCCACGGGCCTCACAAGGGGGCCCGGTCCAGCCTGTACCGTCTCGTCACCTCCCTGGAGACCCTCGCCACCCTTCAGACACACACAGGGGCGCAACTTCAGGGGCCCACGGGCCTCACAGGGGGCCCGGTCCAGCCTGTGCCGTCTCGTCACCTCCCTGGAGACCCTCGCCACCCTTCGCACACACAGGGGCGCAACTTCAGGAACCTACGGGCCTCACAAGGTGCTCGTCTCGCCTGTACCGTCTCGTCACCTCCTCACTGAAGATCCTCCCCACCCTCACACACACTAGAGGACTTCCCAAATGGTCGCGCACAGTTACAACTACTAACGTCATCGTGAAGAGCCTCTTCAACCGGCGAGGAGTTTATCAAAATTATTGTTTTTATTAAGCCATTAATCGTGCCAGGGCCACTGTTACGGAGGGGCCGAGGTGCTGCGGCTGTGCTAGCGCTCCACCAGCTGTGCTCACGAACCAGCTCGGTATCGCATGTTTAACAAAGACAGAAGCGGATTGCTTTTATTTCCTGACAGATCGACAGCTAGTGGCACAGATTCAAATTTACTATACTACTCGACCCCTTTATTTCACGGCACGTTTCGTTTAACCATGACCTATGACAGATCGGTAAGTTTCGGGCTAACCGCAGAAATGCAGTTAGTCATCGCCAGTCACTGATGAAGGTATTCACCAAATGACAAGCAGCCGCAGCAGCAGCTCGTGTGCGCATTCAAGTCGGTTCGCGCCCCATGGCAAAGTAGCGCGTGGCTGTTGGCCCCCTTACACACCACCACGCCACGCCTCCCGGCGCTTCTGGACTACGATCATCGTGTCGTGTCCGTGTCCCGCGACTGGTGCGGTGGTTTGTTTCTGCTCTGCTCCCCGCTCTGCCACCCACCCCTCTCTCGCCCGCCAGCTCTATGCGGTCGCGGGGACCCCTGGCCCCGCGCCCCCGGCCCGGCCCGCTGGGACAGGATAGAGTTCAGTCAGTCTTTTGTTCGCGCCTGTACCGCGTACCGCGCGCAGCCATTCCCGGCGCAGCTTGTACCGCCCAGTGTGACAGCCAGTCACAGTGCATCGCTATCGCGGCTTGGATTACGCCGCGCTAGGGCCGCCGCCGCGCGTTGGATTACGGCTGGGGTCTACCTGGTCTACCCGAGCAGCGCCGGGGGCATCAAGCAGGTCTGTGCAGGGTGGAGAGGAGCAAGTCCTCGGCCGTGGTGCCGTGGTGGTGGCCGTGGTGGTGGCCGTGGTGGTGGCCGTGGTGGTGGCCGTGGTGGTGGCCGTGGTGGTGGCCGTGCTGGTGGACACCTTGGTGGTGACCGTACTGGTGGTCACCATGGTGGTGACCGTACTGGTGGAGGGTTAGGTTAGGTTACTGGTGGACACCTTGGTGGTGGCAGTGGTGGCCGTGGTGGCAGTGGTGGTGGCCGTGGGGGTGGCCGTGGGGGTGGCCGTGGGGTTGGCCGTGG
This sequence comes from Frankliniella occidentalis, assembly GCF_000697945.3. NCBI lineage: Eukaryota > Metazoa > Arthropoda > Insecta > Thysanoptera > Thripidae > Frankliniella > Frankliniella occidentalis. The sequence continues at coordinate 389,625 of NW_026267221.1, forward strand.
CGGTGGCCGTGGCGGTCGTGGGTGGTGGCGACCGTGGTGGTGGGCGTGGTGGCGACCGTGGTGGTGGTCGTGTACTTACAGAGGCCACGCCGCCGACTACGCTTATCATTATCGGGTCCCGGCCGAGGCCTCGGCCTGGCGTGGCGGGTCGGCCCGAGCGACATACACCATACCACACCCCACCCTTAGCAAACAGGACGACGATGCCAAAGCCCGTATCTTTGTCAGTTCGTCCCGTCGTCGGGGTACCCGTCACTGACTGAGGAGTACACCGGCCTGCCTGGACCGCCCGACAAGACTATCGCCTATGTGTTGGTGAGGGCGGCCTAAGCTAACTACGCTCCTACGCCTTCGTAGTTCCACTTTTTCATACGCTTAGGGCGTCTACACTTTTACGATTTCACGCTTTTCGTGCCTACGCCTCCACCCGACCCGACGCGTCGTGCGGCTACGCGTCGCGAGCCTCCGCTTTTGCGCACACTCCTTGGATAATCTTCCCGGCAGCAGGGCTGCACTGGAGGGCCGCCAGCCAGTTCCTGTCGGGGACGTTCTGCCCACAAAGTAATGCCCCGGAGCACCCAGTTATCAGTGCGGGCAACGGAACGGGGGACGCCTTCCGTTCAGGCAGGAGCACCCCGACGCTGACGTTGCGGGCGGGGCCGGCGGGGCGATGACACGGCCGAGGCGCGTCCCGGGGCCAGGGCGGCGTCTGGTGACGGTGTCGTCATGCTGCGCGTTCCCACCGCCGGACGTGCGTTCCGAGAAAGCGACCACCACCACCACGGCCGTACTATGGGCTACGCGGCGGCGGGGCGCGGGGCGCGGGTGGGGCCGCGACTGGAATTGGACCTCTCCCTCACCCAGCGGCCAGCAGCGCTCCAGCCTCCGAGCGCGGTCTGGGCCCTGCGCCGCGGCATCCAACCATCTATCTGTGCATGCGTTGCGGGGCGAGGCGGGGCAGGGTGGGGCGGGGAGGGGTGGTGCCGAGCGCCATCAGGTCAAGGCGCTCCGCGGGCCGCGTGTAAGGGACAGCACGCCGCCATAGAGTGTCTCGCGGCGCCCGCCTGCGGGCGTGAGCAGTGCAGTGCGGCGGGTCACGTCTCGGCGTAACTGTACGCGATACGAATGGCTATTAAGTGTGTTTATACGTACTGAGCGAGGCGTATGAAAAAAACTAGCCTGCTGATGCATTGATACATTTCTCATACCTGTACCGTACCCGACCCGAGACGACCCGCTGTTGCTGCGAGGCGTGCGAGGCCAGCGCCGTGATGAGCAACACAACCTGACTCAACGGAGCGGAGTCCACGCGGATACACGTGCTCAAGGCAAGGCAACTCCTGAGCGCTCTCTGCCGAGTCTCCACTTCTGAGAATCGCCCAATGACTGACCCATTCTCAACGTCTACTCATGAATATCCACTCTCAGGTGTGTGTCTGCTCTTGCGCGTTGCCTCCCGAGAGTCCATGCCCGAGTGTCCACTCGCGAGCAGTGCAGTCCAGCAGAGCGTCCGCCCCACCTCGTGACTGGGGCTTGCTGGGGCTGCGCCGCCGGTTGCCTCATGGCAGCGACTCCTGCACGGCGCTGCTGGACTGCCAATGAGGCCGCGCGACCCGGCGGGGAACAGAGCCAGCCACTGAATACGTGCTGAACGACGCTCATGGTGTTCTCGCGACGACTGAAAGTATGTCCCCTTCTCAGCAGGTCAGGCTCAGCAGACTGCTGCTGCCGGGCGGCTCATGGCATATCGGCTCATGCGCCCCCAGCCATGTAATGGGCGTGCAAAGTGCTCCCAAGTGGCGCTCCTCTCCGCCTGACCGCCACTTCATTACCACTCGCGTGCTGGTCAGCAGCGCCGACCTGCGGCAGCCGCGCCAGCCGCTCTCAGCCAGTTCGTGAGAACTAACACTTGCGCCCCGAGACGAGCCTACCGACAAACAGCTCATGCAGGTCCTGATCGCCCCGCGGCAACGAGCGCGGCAGGTGACGCGAGGAGAGCGACACGGGCCGCGCGGTGGCGGTGGACGCCGCGCCCGCGCCCTCACTGTATATCGTGTAAATGCCTCGATCGTCAAGACGATGATGACGACGGTAGGGAATAATTACGATGATGTCGATAATCCCGTGTGTGCAACGCGGCGGTGAAGAGTTTACCGGTAATTTACCGCCACTTTTGGGGCCCATCGGAAAAGGCCCGCCCGCATCCGGCATCCCCGCGGCCAGGGCGGGGGCAGGCAGGGCAGGGCGGCCAGCGCGCCCGCCTCCATAGGCCTCCAGGCGCGGCCATACGGCCACTTCCCGTCCAGCCGCGCCCCGCCACGCCCCGCCACGCCCCGCGGCCCTCCCGCACGCGCTACTGCACGATGTGAGGCCCCCGCCGCCGCCGCGCCCCGCCCCGAATCATGGCCTGTCCCCCAGCACCATGAGAGTCCCCCGTCCTGCCAGCCACGGCTTGGGGGGCCGTCCGTAACACATTGTGGCAGAAGGGCGCCTCAGAGATGCAGATGGTCGCCATATTCACAGTCGCGACATCAAAACAAAACTACCAGAGCGGGCAGCGGCGAGGGGCCGGGTGTCTTCGAGCTGTTAGAGGGACCGCCCGACCGCCCGACCGCCCCCGACGCACACTCTTCCTCCTCCTCCTGCTCGGAGCCCCGCGGGCCAGGCCTCGGCCACCGAGACCGCGCGGCCGGGTCGACCGTCAGCGGCGGCCTCAACTGCCATGTGTGTCGTTGTGCCGTCCTCCCCCACCCATCTCCCCTCCCCGACTCGGAGGCCCAATTGAGATACTTGTAGGATCTTTGAGACAGCAGCTGGTCCAAGGACAAAGCCACTTGCCTCGCAGAAGCGCGAGCCCGTGCTGGCCGCGCGCTACCGAAGCTCAAGTCCAGCAGCCTCCAGCAGGACCTCAGAGAGACAGTGCACCGGGTCGGGGACCACCGGCTGGCGCGACGACCACAATATCCCACCTTTCCCATTAGGAAATTGCCGTTTTAGAACACCTCAGTCCAAAAACACAACAGCAACAACTTTATCAACGTTGAGTGAGCAGGAGAAATGTAATAAAACACTCAACCCTTCAACCTCCTCCTCCCCCCGCCCCCTTCACCTTTCAGATAAACTAAGAATTTCCGAGCTACATAAGCTTCATCCAATATCGACGGCACTGGAGGTGGATGAGATGGGGACGGCTCCCGTCCCGATGGCGGCCCACTACTAATTTGTGAGAGTTATGCGTCACGCTGATGGCTCGTACCTCACAACTCACAAAAGCCCGGCGTTCGGGTCAGATTGAGGGAGGAAAATGGAAGGCCGTCCACACGCACGCACGCACACATGCGCGCGCCTCGGAGCGGAGCAGGGCGGAGCGAGGGGAACCAAGAGATGCCTTCCGCGGTGGTAAAAGCTGAATTTAGATCAGTCGTCTGAAAGCGCCCGAGGGGGGGAACTGCTGAGGGTCGGTCGGGCGGACGAGCGAGCGTGTGTGTATGTGTGTGCCCGTGTCCGGGTAAGAGGAGAGGAGTACGTACGTGTTTGTTACCACAGTACAACCACCGGCGCTGCCGCCCAGCCAGGGGGAGATAATGTCATAAAACACTTGACACCGAGTGCATTGTGGGCAACGTCGATGCGCCCCGCCCGCCGCTCTGATCGGTAGCGGCACACGCCCCCCAGAGCATTTAGTCCAACGTCGATGGGATCTATGGGGAGTGGGCAGCACAACATCAGTTTGGGATCCCGCGCTAAACAACCGCCAAAACCCCAGGGGCCCCCCCCCCCCCCCCCAGCATCCCTCTCGGATTGCACTAGCTTTGCTAAATAAGTGGCTTTGCAGCCCGATCAGATGGCTGAGGCTAGCTCCCCCTGCTGCATGGCACGACTTGTAAGACTGCAAAAGGCCAACGCGTTGAACCGCGATGGCAAGACCGGCGGCGGCGCGTTCAGCCGGGGTAGGGAGGGGGGCTCCCAGCTGCCGACGGCAGCGGTGCAGGGTGCCGTGGCGTCGGTACGGGTACAGCCAGCAGGCACACAATGGTGCCAGGGTCACATTTTCTCCATTCAAACGCCCCGCGCGCTCAACATACCCGGGGGTCATGAAGGCAAATACTGTTTCACTCGCGGATTGTCATGTACCCCCTCAAAAAAACGCAGTGTGCCCGAGAAGTGCACACAGCTGCATATAGCCTTGACTCGAGGAGGCAACCATAGTCCGCAAACGGCCTGCCAGGAGCAAAATAAATAGACGGATAGCGACAGACGTCGCGAATCGCAAGTGACCTTGCAAACGACTTTGCAGCGAGACTGTACCGTTCGGCCGGTACATCCTCCTCCAGGCTCTCGCAGCCGCACTGGCTCACTGGTGATAATGAAGCGACTCGCAGCAGTTTGCGTCTTGTTCCGGAGCACAACATCTGAGTCACGCTACGCGTGTCCGAGCGAGCGGAGCGCGAGGCCCGTCGGGGCAAAACGCAGCGCGGCGGGGTGTGGCGGGGTGCGGCGGGGCGCGACGGGGCGCGGCGGGACGGGGCGGGGCGAAGAGGGGCGTGCGGCATCGAACGCTCATTTCCAAGTCAAAACGCAGCAACAGAGGACGGCTTGCCGGGGGCCCTCGGGGCCTCCAGCAGCGCTCTCATAGCAGAGCCTCTGGTGGTCAGCATGCACAGGCTGAAATCCAAGTGGGGGAGCGAAACCGCACCAACAAAAAACGAAAATATATCGAATTGAGAAACAAGGCGAATCCGGGAGGCACAGCTTTTAGAAGCTCCGTTCGAGTCTTCTTGGGGTGCACCCCTCACTCCACTTTACAACAACTCACATGCAGCTGTCCGCTGCCGCTACCGTCCGCGGCTGGCGGTCAGGTCAGGGTCAGAGGGACGGGTGCACGGCCAATCAAAAGTGCAGGGCAGGCCAGGGCGGGGCGGCCGCGCAGCAGGAAGTACTGCATTACAGCCCCGTGCAGTGTGGGGGAGGGGCGAGGGTATGCCCCCATCACCTGTCAAGCGCACATGAACTTGAACTTGAACATTATCGTTCCACGTGCCCAAAAGCACGGCCGTCAGCGACATAGTCATATGGCTCCGAGTCTGGGAGGCTATTTTGTGGTATTTTGTGACATATTATGGAGTATTATGAAGTATTATAAAGGTATTGTGGGGCCCGTGTGCGGAGTATTATACGAGTTGGCGACCCCTCAGTACAGATGCATTGCAGAGCTGGTGTCAAGTGGGCAGACGCTGGGATAGCAAGGTTTCAAATTTGACCACCACTGCGTTGCGGCGTCATGACGCGTCACGTCACCGCAGCCGGTGGTGCTGTGGTCGAGTATCCTACATATCAGCAGCGTGCTCCAACACCCCCTGCATGCATGCGCAGACGAGACAGACAAAGAGGGCAAGAAAGAACACCTGTGACATGTTTCGTACCACCAGACTGAGTTGGTCAGCTTCGCTGGCACGTCTCCTCGAACAAGCGGTCATTGACAGCGACCACAACTTTAGATGAGATGGTTTAAGAGTGCGATGAACATTTCACTTTTGCATGACTCTGAGGGTGTCGGGGACCACGCAGGAATGCAGTACCGCAGAAATGCGGTGGTTAATCAGCCACCTGATATTCAACCCATTGCTTAAGAAGAAGTTGATTGACTTCTTCCACTGTCTGGGTGGTAGCACTGCGGTCGCTCCAATCCTTACGAATTTAAAATGGCCCAATGTGCCCCATGGCCGCTAAAGTACGTTTCTTTTTGCCCTACTTGTCGCATTTCACGGAGTTCTGCACGGTTTTACGCGAAGAAACCTCTCTGGTTTACTGCTACACTGTTCGTAAAGAGTCGACGACCCCTCGCCTCCGCCTCGCCAGCCCACCTGCCCCCTCGCCCGGCTGGCACATGCGGGTATAGTAGACGCAGCAAACGTCGTGTCGAGCTGCCGTCAGGCAGAAAATTTTGCGCAACTGGTCGGCTCGCGCGCCTGCCAGCCCGAGCCTGTTGTTGGACTCTCCAAATGCCACCCTTCCGCCGCCGACTCAACAACCCCGCACCCTCTTCTCCTCTAGCTACCCTCGTCCGCCTCGGGATAGGCCTGTCCTGCCCCCCCTCCCTCAAGGATTTCCCTCCGGGGTTCCCCCGCCCGCTGGACCAGTGAGTGTGAAGGGCAAAGGCCGAGCCCTCTTCTCCTCGAGGGCCGGTGGGGGCGGGCCGGCGGGGGCGGCGCTCTGCGTTCACCCACCACCCTATCACCTGTTGCTTCCGGCGGGTCGGTCCGTGGTCGAGGGCCTTTCAGCGCGTGCAACTCTCCGTTTGGGGGGAACCGAAGCGCGAAGCAACGGCCGAAAACAAACTAGCGGCGAGGGGGCAAATCGGCCGCCCGCCAGCCCGCGCTGTGCGGAGTGCTTCGCCGAGAAGCTACGCGCCAACGGACTTCTTTAGCGGGCCGTTATGACACAAAAGGTGTGGTAGTCCGATCAGACGGCTGATGCAACGGGTCGAGCCCTTTGCGCTAGCCGCAGTGGGGGCGGCCCTTGCCGCGCCGCCGCAGTTCCCATCGGCGGAAGAGGTATCAACAATAGGCGTCGCCACGATGATTTGAGGGGGAGAGAGGGGGGGGGGGGTAAAGAAAGGGGTCCGCTCTGGGACTCCACCCCTCACCTCAACCGGACAGGTCGCTGTCGCGTTGGCTGACGAAAACAGCGACACACATTGCAGGCGCTTTTCCTCGAATCCTGCAGGGAACAACCGTTTCCGGCGGGCTTCTCGTCACCTCTGGCTCCGGCTGAAGATAGATCCCTCTCTCTCTCTCCCTCAGGACTCCCACATGGGTTGGGATGCGAGGAGAGAAGTTCCCTTTTCAAACAGTTTGATAAGTCACCTGGAAGCATGGTAGTAGGTCCGTGGGTCCTACTATCGTGCTGGAGGTAAACACAATTTCGAGAAAAATTGTAAAATATGTCGGCCAGTGTTTGTCGTGTTCCACGGGGCGACGGCGGCACGGAGGCTCGCAGGTCTCTCCGCCAGATAGTACCTCCCTCCTGAGTTTAGTTTTCAGGCACGAACGCAAAGGTGTGACAGCAGAGAGCAAACAGAACAGGGCGACGGGACGAGCAAACATCGCAGGCTCGACCCGAGCAAAGCGGGCGACACTTTTATCTCCATTTTTAGCTCAGCTCCGGGTTGGGCGGGGGGCTTATCTAGAGAGCGGGACCACCGCAGTCCATCGCGCCTGCTTCCCTCCTCCGCGCCTCTGAACTATACTTCCCCAGAACTGCCCCGTTACTGTTGTGCTCGGCGAACGCGCAGTATATATTCAACGGTGCGGGCGGGGACGGGACCGGGGAGAGGTCAGGGTGACTCACGGTCACGGCGACTTTGGAAAGCGGATCGAAAGGCGAAAGAGAATCGAGTGGAGGTGATAATTGTGCAGCCTGCTACCTGCTCGATATCATTGCCCCCCGCTGACATTGTCTGGGGATGCTGGAGCGAGTGATGCCTCAAGAGCTCGGCCTGCACCCAAGTGATACTTGCGACAGAGTTGAAAGAAAGAGAGAGAGAGAGAGAGTTTTTCAAAAGAAGCCTCAGAGTTGGGTGCATTCCTCGAAGTCGACCCGCAGAGGACCCGGAGCAGGAGAAGGTGAGAAGGTGAGGCGAGGGCTTTACCGTCCTGGGATTAGTATTTCGGCTGCGGGGCTCTCATTTTGTGAGCGGGAAGTCCTCGTTCAACCGCCTCTCCTCATCGGCTTCCAGAGTTACACGTTACACGGCACGGGTCAGACAGGTCCGGAGGCTGGCCGGGAAACACGGGCAGCGCGAGAGAGCGCGGCGTAGGGAAAATCCTACCCTGCGGCCAGGATGACGTCAAGGAGGTCGTGACCAGCGTCACGACGGGGAGGCTACCCTGCGCTTCGGCCTACAGCAGCAACATCAAGGTCCTGGACCTGCTGCCCGGGGGCAAGGGGGCCACTAGGGGCGCCTGGCTGCCAGAATGGTGCCCCCCCCCCTTCCCCCCGGGCCGGAGGCGTAGCCAGAGCAGTTTCGGGACGAGGACGAAGGGGCTTGATTGGGTGCAAGATCGGCTGCAGTACTTTTGCTCCGCCACTGTCCGTCGCGGGCTGTCGCAGCAGCGGGCCGGTCGGGAACGCCCGCAACTAACTGCGGCTACTAAAACGGCCTTGATTGAATCAAACCAATCAATCGTCTCGCACAACGAGGCCGGCGCGGCATGCGGCGACGACGAGGCAGCTTCGCTAAGGCAAGAGGTGGCCTGCTGCTGCTGAGTCGACGCAGCTCGGCGTCGCTGCGCCGCTGGAGGGGCTCGCGGGCCCACGACGCGAGATTCGAGCGCAGGCCTGGCCGTCAAACTGGGACAAGTCGACTGGCTCTGCCCAACGCGCACGCCGCGGAGGTTTCTGTGACCCGCATGTTAAACGCGCCCCGCCACGCCCCGGCCACGCCGACGGCAGGACACAGGCGGCTGCAGCCAAGTGCAGTGCATCGTGCGTGCATCCTTAGCAATAATAGTGCGCAGGTACAGCAGGCAGGTGCTCCAGGACCGGGGTGCACGTCGCAGGCTGCAGCCCATGGCTGCGCTGGAGCCTGGAGCCCTGGAGCCTATGGCTGGAGCGGGTTGGGACCCAACCTCCAGAGCCTGCCCGCCTGCCTGCCTGCCTTTCTGTCTGTCTGTCTGTCCGACCGTCTGCCTGTCCTGCCTCCTCGGCCTGGCTGCCAGCTGTGCCTGGGTGTCTACCTGATCCTGCGGAGCTACTGGAGCGCGCCCCGCGGCAGGCTCTGGAAGCAGCCCGCTTCCTGCCCCGGCCCCGGCTCTGCGGCGGGCTCGGCTCGGCCCGGCCCAGCCCGCCGCTCGGCTCGGATGGGGGCAGGCTGGGCCAGGCTGGGCCAGCAGGGCGGGCGGCCAGTCAGGCAGGCAGTCAAGCAGGAGGAGGAGTGGAGCGAGTGGAGTGCCAGGGCTGTCCAAGCCCGACCCGAGTGCCGTGGTATTTACCCAGGTGAGGAGACGGCACAAAGAAGTCTCTCCGCTGACGCGTCACTCCGCGTGTGGCGTCCCCCCGTCAGAGACCCGGGTCTCTCTGGTCAGTTTAGCGCCGCGAGTCGAACCGATTCGTGGGTCTAAAAAGCGCGCCGGAAGGTGGGAACGATGCGAAACCTGTGATATCCTGGATACCAACGTACGGCGAAAGCGCTCGGTAGGTGGTGACCCCCATAAGGATGTGGATACCTTTCGCCGATCAACTGGAGAGACCGCAATGGATTAATCGTCGACACTGAATCAAAAGTGCAGTGGAAAGTGAAGTGGTGTGAAGACTTTGCCAGTGGTGCGAGTTATTATCTCAAAGTGGCTAGTGCTGATGTAGTGCACACTGGAATGCAGTGCGGTGTGAAGTGGGGTGGAACGGAGTGCAGTGATTGGTGGTGATGTGGGGTGAAGTGAACTTTTGAACAGCCCTGTGCCGTGAAATGGCAGTTAAGTGCAGTGAAATGATGGTGGTAGCCGAGTGGAAAGGAGCGAGTGGAAGTGAAGTGCAACCCAAGTGTCCGGAGTAGCGGCTCGGCGGCGTGGAGCGATTGCCCGAGCGCTGCAGGAGCCGAGTCCTAAAACGACACACCAGACTATATCTTTGGGCATATGGCCCGCTCTGAAAATCACATACTTGCGTTATATATTATTAGTTAGTAGAATTTGCGATCATCAGTGTCCCATAATAATTTAAGAAAATGAGAGCTAGGTCAAAGACCCTAAGAAAAAAAAATATATATTTAAAACATAAAGTGGCACTTGTGATTTGAAAAATGGTGATTGTATGTTACAGATATCAACAAAGTGTTAGCAGACCTTCACCAAAATGGCCCTCATTGGGCTAGTCTCAGGCTTGGCAGGATTTGTCAAGGTGCGATACCTGATAGATAAGGCCATAATCGACAACATTGTCTTCCGCTGTCACTACAGGGTGACCTCTGCTATTTTGTTCCTCTGTTGTATCATTGTAACGGCAAACAACCTAATTGGTAATATTAAATATCCAACACTTGTAAAATTTACTTAACAACAAAGCTTATTGAAAAATTAATCGGTTAAAATTCTCTAAATTTAAAGGCGACCCTATTAGCTGTATCAATGATGGTGCTGTGCCTGGACATGTGATCAACACCTATTGTTGGATCACATACACTTTCACCCTGCCCCATCAGCAAGGGCAGCCGAAAGGATCGTATGTTGCTCACCCTGGATTGGGCAATTACGTTGACCAAGAAGATGCTCCTCGCTACCACTCATATTACCAGTGGGTGCCCTTCATGCTTTTCTTCCAGGTCAGTAGCAAACTTATTTCATTAGAGTTATAATTAAAAAATAAACATGTAAAATAATTTTAAACATATTTTCAGGGAATTCTCTTCTACATCCCCCACTGGATCTGGAAGAACTGGGAAGAGGGAAAGGTTCGCATGATTTCTGATGGCATGCGAGGTGCCCTGATTGGACCTAAAGAAAACCGTCGAGACAAAGTCAACCGCCTTGTACAGTATATAATGGATACTCTACATATGCATAATTTCTATGCTGCTGGCTACTTCCTTTGCGAAGCTCTAAACTTTGCTAATGTGGTATGTAGGAAGAGTATAGTGCATGATAATCCTAGAGTGGAGATAAATAATAAATTACTGACTTGACTTTTTCTGGTTTGTTTTATGCAGGTTGGTAACATTTTTTTCATGGACCTCTTCTTGGGTGGAGCTTTCCTGTCATATGGCACTGATGTAATCAGATTTTCTGGAATGAACCAGGTATGTACTGAGTCTATGCAGACTGACTAAGATCTACATTCCAAAAGACAATATTTTTACAGTCATGATTCTTTTTACAGGAAAATCGCACTGATCCAATGATTGCTGTTTTCCCGAGGATGACCAAATGCACCTTCCATAAATATGGTGCTTCTGGCAGTTTGCAGAAACATGATGCTCTGTGTGTCCTGGCCCTGAACATTCTCAATGAGAAGATCTACATTTTCTTATGGTTCTGGCTCATTGTACTTGCAGTGATGTCAGGAATAGTTCTGCTCTACAGCTCAGCCCTGGTTGTTCTACCATCAATGAGAGAACTAGTACTGAAGTGGCACTTCCGTGTTGGTACGCAAAATGAAGTTGCTATTTTAAATCGCAAAACACAGGTATGGTTTTAAATTTAATGTCTCTTCATGTGATTTTCAAGTGTTCAAATGCAAAAGCTCATGCTTTGTGTATGTCTGATTTCAGATTGGAGACTTTTTGCTTCTTCATTTGCTGAGCCAAAATATGAACATGATGGTGTATGGAGAAGTTCTCAATGAATTGTGCAACAAGATGTACAATGGCAACAACCTGCCAACTGCTCCATCAACATTAGAGCTATCTCCTATTTATCCTTCAGAGAAGCTTAGCAAGATGGGGCGGGAGACTGAAGCATAATGCTGCACTTGCTGAGTCAAACTATAATGAATTTTGAATGAATTTTTGAAACAACGATGCACTGACCATGCAGCAATGATGAATTTGACAATAATAGGAAGATTTTATTTTTGATGTTTTTATCAAGGGGGTGGATTAAAATCTGCTCTCACGACCCTGGACAGGAAAATTATTTCTAGTGTATTTTATGTTATGATGTTGATTGTTTGTGTGTAAATGTGTGATTATGAATGTGAGTGTGTGTCTGTGTGCAGAACAGTGTGATTGAATCTATATGAAATTGGTGCTGCCATTATATAATTTGAGTATTATTATGTCTACTTACAAGTTTCTTGACAATGGCAAAAACTGTTTGTATTTGCTTTAAACCTCAAACAAGATGCTAGTGCATCTTGTTTATTGTTACTAGATTGTAAATTGCATTCCCTAAATGTTCTACTGCCAAGTTGTTCATTTCTGATATTAGAAAGTATTTTTTTAGCCTTTGATATATTACTTTTAGATTCTTGTAATTGCTCATAAAAATAAACATTGTGATGTGTAAGACATATATAACGATCTCTACCTGATAGGTAAGTCTAGAGATGAACAAATTATTTTGTAATTTAAACTCATCTCAATATTTTAAATTAAATCATTTCTTTTTCTCTGATCATGATTTGATGTGTGGAGTCCAACTTGTACTGTATTGCAAACTGACAGGTTCATTTTGAAAGTTGGTTATGTAAATACATTGATTTTAAATATAATTTTAAACCCATATTTCAGAGTCTATTTTTTCCTTGAAAAGAAAGTGTCATGAATGCTACTACCCATGCCTCTCTGTGGCCTACAAAAGTGATAAAAATGTATGTACTTTACAATTTCTAGAATTGCAAGTGCCACTTTTGTACTTCTATAATAAAGTTATTTAAAGTTGACTTCATAATTTCAAAGTGTTGTACTAGTAAATGGGACCTCCTATATACTGATGTCAACAGACTGACTGGCATTGTGTGTAATAGAAAGTTAGCTAAAGATAGTACTAATATCATATATGGCTATGGCAAGGCCCCACTCCACTCTTCAAAGTATTAAGAATATGGTGAAAACACGAAATATGTGCAGGCACATTTTAGTGCCAATACGGCCAGTAAGTGGGCGTACCACTTCCCACTTTATCATCTATCCTCTTTCCTATATATCTGTTACGGTAAAAGCCCGTCGCTTTTCCCAGTCAAAGCCCGGATTTACCGGTCGACGGGCTTTTACCGTAACATGTCCATACTATCCTGAAGCATATTAGAAGTTGAATCTAGACCACATCCCAACAAGTAATATTTACAAAATTTAAATTTTCAGAACACGTTCCCTGTCAGGAAACTAGATGGTACCACTCACCTGTTCCCCCAATCAATTTTTGCAGTGATCTTGAGTTTCAGCTCGCGAGTTTGATCCTGTGTAAGAGTCCCAGTCAAGAGTTGTCTCCTCCAGTCGAGTAGGTCCCTCATGACCTTTCTTAAGTTGGTAAATTTAAAGTTCTCTCTCTCCTAAGAAAAAAAGCAAACACATAATAAAAAAACTGTCATTGGTTTTAAAGAGTCATTGACTTTAAAGAGTTAAACAAAAGACCAACATACCACATAAAGCCTCTTCCAGATGATTCCCCACTCTCGTAAAACCAGAGTGACCTCTCGTACAACAGGATCTTCAATTGGTACAACAGAGTCCACAGGTCTGCAAAAAATTGATTAATTTTTAGGGGAAAATATCAAACGCTACTATGTAAATTTTAGAATCAAAAATTACTTACCCTTCATTGTCAACTTTACTTGGTTTAATAAATATGTACGACACCGGGAATATGCCCTGAACATAAAAGAAGAATGACAATTAGGAAACCAAAGCAAGTTATCAAGACAAATACGAGACAATGATGATAATGTAAAATGAGAATACCTTAACAGTTCTGTTCTTAGTTGCAAATCCTCGATACCAGCCTGCAACAAGGAAGGCAGTGGATTAAAACTATTGTAGACGTTGATAGAACTGAGGGGACATAACATATTCCAACAGATGGGTCTTACACACAGCCCAGCCCGCCGTGGGATCCATACCAGCCGTTCAGCACCCGTGTCGAATGGGTTGCCTAACCAGAATCCTACAGGGGCTCAGAGCGCAAAGACCTCTGCGCAGCGCGAGGGGTGGGAGGGGTGGAGGGGGAAGGGGACAGGGGGACGGGCTGGGAAAGGCAACGGGCCCCCCTTTCACCGCATCATTGAGAGGGGGAATGACCTGGGCCAATGGACATTTCTACAATACATTGGCGAACTTTTCGTATTGCATGTAGGCGCGGGGACGGGGCAGATGTGAGTATAGAATCGATGTGCTGGCAACTCACCGAGACACTCCTCATGGATTTGGACTGTATCGCCGATTTCCAGAGGTAGTCCATATCGGGTATCTCCTTTCCAATTGTACACCGCTGCAAAACAGACAGGAAAACAAAATATAAACTATGAATCAAACGTGGAAAATCTTTACAGGACTGGCTTCTTAAAAGGCGTAAGCACGCCGATAGTATTCCAGTTTTTATACTCAAATCCAAATAAATAGCACACATTGTGCAACATGCAGGCATCGATGGGACATTTTATCAGCTAAGGTGCGGAACCATCGACACCCACACGACAACACACGCCTCAGGAGAGCACGATACAGCATCCCCATCCAGACGGCACGTCAAAAAATGAAACCATCCCTTGTGGGGATCGAACCCACGACCTTTGGATTAGAAGTCCAACGCGCTATCCTCTGCGCCAAAGGGACTTGGTTGGGAAGGCCA
>NW_026267221.1:404233-427984 GCF_000697945.3 Frankliniella occidentalis
GGGGGAGCGGGGACCGCGGGCCCGCGGGCCGGCCACGGCACAGGAAGCAAAGATCCTGACGTTCATGTCCGCCCGCAACGCACAACACAGCCGCGCGTCGTAATGTGTCAATCCCCGACCCACGACCGCGCAGTGGCAGCGAGGCCAGCGACCACATCCAGATTCCATACGCACATGGCAAGGGGGGAAAGGGGGAAAGGGAGGAGCACGCGGAGAAAGTCGGGAGCCGCGGCGGACAAACCAGACCGACGCTACCGCCTCGCGGGGGTCAGCAGCAGCAGCTAAACATCTGGCTTCCTGACTTGACCCCCCCCTCTCTCCTCTCAGTTCCGCCCATTTTCTCGGTAGACTTGAGTCAAAGCAGAAACCGGCAGGCATGACTGACTCACTGTGTACGAAAATATGCATGACTGCCACCCTGTTCGCCCAGCTTCCTCTTAGCGGGGGAGTTGATCTGAATAACCCCTGCATGCCTGCCTCGTGCTTCGCCCTTCGCCTGCTTGCTCGTGGGGGGAAAAGAAGGAACGACCGACCGCAACCGCACCCCCGCCGCGGTACCGGGCGGCAACGACGTGCCTTCCGGCCGCGGCGCGACCGGCGGAGGGGCTCAACTCATCAACGCACAGCCCACGGCCGCAGTCCGGGGCGGGACTAGTCTCTCTAGGCGGGACCGGCGCCGCGCAGATGCACCGGCTCGTTGGGGACAATAAGCGCGCCCTTCCCGTGGATCAAGGGGCAGGACGCAACGCGTCGGACAGAGCCACCCATACCCATGGAAAATGGAATCGCACCAAGACCTCCATCCCGTTCATGTCATCAGCGACCTCCTACCTCCTCTCCTCGGCAGTACATCGCACGGCCGCGAGTAAACAGAACAGCAAAGCCGCGCCGAGTTGTTGTTACAGCCCTCCCCTCGGTGGAGCCTCGAGGAGTCGAGGCCGGGCTAAGTGTGCGTTTACTCGTTTACTGCCTCACAGTCTCGGAGTCCATACGCTTCTGAGAAAGGGTACTTCTTCCCCACCCCTTTTCATATCCCAGCACGCCCTCCCCCCCTTTCTTGCCCCGCCTTCTCTGCTGCTTCCAGGACAAAAACAGTAAGGGACAGAGAAGCTCGCACAATGCGAAATAAACCTCGGGCTTGGGGTCATCACCCGCGCTCCGCTCAGCTCCGCGCCGGCCCCCGGGCACTATGGCACGGTGCTGCGCGTATTCGCGGCGCCGCCCTGCGAGAGACTTGCTCTGCGAAGTACAGTAGTAGTACGGGGTGGCGCCCGGCGCAACCCCTGAGCAGCGCCCTCCTGTCTACGCGCTCCCTATCGATTCGGTGAAATGGCGAGAGGAGCAGGCAGTTTTACAACGAGCCAAACGGCCCAACAGCCCTCTGCTCTCCGGCACGCGGCGGCGGTCGCTATCACACAAAGCCCGCCCGCGGCCCACAGCAGCGGCGTGATCCACCACCCCTGCAGCCTCCCCGCCACCACCACCACCACCCCGCGGTCCACCCCACCCCCTGCAACAGGGAGGGCGGGACGGCTGCCGGCCGGCACGACGCCACCCCCGCTTCCCGCCGCCGCGTCCCCGAGCCGGCGTCGCGACGCCGCTCGCGAAAGCGAGAGCATCGAGGGAGAGAGAGGGGTGGGGTATGGTCCAGGCAGGTCCGAATCTCATTGCCCGGGTGCGTCTGCGGGACGCCGCCAGCCGATGCTGAGCTGAGCTCCCCGAAGGCAATGGCCACCGAGAAAGAGAAGGGCCCGGGGGGCGCGCAGATGATAAGGAAGACGGAAGACAGGTGGAGCAGCGCGGCTCTCGCTGATTACGATTTAGTGGTGACGCGCGGAGGGAGGCGGCGAAGGGGGCGTCCCTATGCGAGGCGCCCTCCAGGCCCCAGTCTGCTAAGGACACCCTGCGCGCGCCCAACAGCCGCCCCCTGAGCACACAGCAGGAGGAGGAAGAAGCTTCCACGGCAGTAAAGTTGCGAATAATTTGGTCGTGTGGTGTGTATTTTCGGCCGCGCTAAAACGTTGAATCTGAATCAAGGGCGTACTTCCGGGTGATGCCAATTAGCACCCCAGCTAATGCAGCTAATGGGACCGCAAGGATTCAGAGACAGACGAGCGGCGAGAAAGGGGAAGAGAGCGGGCCGAGCGGATGTGAAAACTGGGGAAATAAAAACGCCCAGCGGTCTCCATTCCAATTACGTTGTTATCAATTTAGACCGGCTGGTTGCTGGCCCTGGCCGCGCCGCCGCGCCCATGCCATGCCATGACGCGGTGCCGACGGGGACGTGCGGCATGAGAGACTCAGACATGCAGAGCGCTTGGGGCAGGAAGGATGCAATCGGACGCGATTAGCAGCCCGGAGGACGGAGCTCGCCGCGGCCGCGGCCCAGAGGCCGCCGCTGCAGCGTTAGAGCGTTGCGCCACGTAGGTTAGTTGAGCGGACGGACCGTTTGCACTCGCCAAACAAGGCGTGTTTAGCGGAGGGGCGCCAGCCCGCACCAGCCTCCTGCTGGCTGGACCTCAGATGAAGGACACTGCGGCACAGGAGCTTCCAGCCAGAACCGGAGCGCGGCAGAGCCAGGCACCAGGCCGTCAACTGCTGTCCAGCTTCGCAATAAAAAGGCTAGCGATTTTTCGCGGACTTTTAGACGGTCCCTAAGACTGTCTCTATTTTTTCCGTGCAGGAATTCGCCGGACACCGTTCGGGCCTTTCCCACCAGGATTGCTTCGGAAGACCGGGGAGCTGGGGAGCGACCCCGCTTTCTGGTCCCAAAAGGCTCGGGCTCGGCCATACAAAGCGGGGATGAAGGATTTACTGCGAGGGCGGCAGCCGACCTGACTCGACTTGCTCGACTGCAGCAGCGAGCACGCACTGAGGCACTCTGATGCTGACGTCACGACGAGGATGGTCGGCCCGCTCACTTCCTCAGGGGGAGGATGACATGGGGCGAAAACAATGTGCAGGGCAGGTGGCGACGGACGCAGGGAAGAGCAGGTCGCCCGCCAAGTCCGCTGCGACGACAGTGTACATAGTATCATCAAGCTCGCCAGCAGGCGCCGAGAGTACACTCGTCCGCCGGATAGGAGAAATAGTATGCAGAAGAGCAGCTCTGCCGCGGTTTTTTTGGGGGGAGAGGGAGAGCTTCCGACCTTGGCATGTAAATGCCGAGCGCTCCCCCTCCCGCGCCCCTTCACTCCTTTGGGCCCCTCGCCTCCTCTTCTTGCCTATTTTAACTATGTGAACTAGTGCTCGAGCGCGTGGGAAGGCCATTCCCGCCACCGCCAAGCTGCGCCAGCAGCAAGCCAGCAGACACGCCGCCAGCGCACGGCCCCACCCAAATTTGAACATTTGAACACGTTTGTCGTCTTGCGTGTTGAAATGTTGGGGCAGGGCAGGGCATGCATCACATTGAAAGGAATGCCAGGCGAGCGCGGAGTGCGGCTAGAGCGGGGAAAAACAGGCAAATGGGAGGGGGGAGGAGGGGGCAGAGGGGGCAACCCTTCATTACTCCAACTCCGCCCATTATTGTTCTCATGCCCCCCCCTTCCCCCGCCCCCTTGCAGCCCTCTGGGGTACGGCCACGCCACGTCCTCCTCGCCGCCACGCCACGCCACTGACGGACGACAGTGACCCCTGCAGCGGGTGTCCTGTTACACTAGCAGAGCATTCACTTGCCGCGCCTCGTTATCAAAGTCACGATTACGATCAGTCGCTATATATGCTATATATACACTGAACGCGACCAGCTCGACCCACTGCCCCTGACGCGCCGCCGCGCCGCATGACCAGGCCGGGGACCTTCTTGGCCTGATGCCGTGAGCTATCGGACGGCATCGCCTCGCCTTCCTCACCCAGGAAGATAACGGAGGGACTGCGTGCCTGCGTATGGCGTGGCGCGTCCTCTCTCCAACGCACCGACAGGCAGCAGAAGAGTGTGACACGGCGAGCCCGCCAGAGGTTTAGAGAGGCCCTGGTATTTGGCTCGCATTGGTCATCACTAAACAATGCTCGCTCATGCCAAACACACAACGAGTTGTGAAGCAAATATTCTGAAGGAAGTCATGACTGCTAAATCTGCTCTGAGATGTAACGTCGGAACAAGTTTACTGTACATTCATTCTGATCCCTCAGCATCATAGTTCGAGTACGCAACTTTGCAACTGTTCTCAATGTAACATTTGTGTTTTAGACGGAGGCATAAAGTCAAACCCATAAAGTAATTAGGATGAGGACGGTCACATGAGTTTTAGACATTAGAGGAAAAGTAGGGATTAATAACATTCAAATGCATTCAACTGATAAAAACAAAAATATGGGGTCAGAACGGGTAGAACAATAATAATCCTAGTAGAGCATTCAATGGAAAATTGATGAATAAAATAACAGGAATTAAAAATTTCATTGAAACTGAGTATGCATTCATTCATTTCTTTCAAAGTCCAACAAAAGATAACTGCACAAAATTACAATGATTGGGGGCCAGTGACCATAACAAAGCTCCAACTAGTAGAAATTCAACAGCTGTTCAGTTCTTAAAGTTTACTACAGCTGAAGATTTTGTTGAGGGAACAATGTAGTGATAATATGAACTGAAAGCCAATTGCTCTGCGTAGAAACTAAATGAAGCTGACACAAAATCTAGTAAACAACAATTTCCTTAAAATTACAACACACAAGTAAGGTTATGGTTATTGTTTATTAATGCGACCGGCATATTAACCACAGCGTGGCGGAAATTGGGGGTCTGACCGAGTTGCTAAATGAATCAACATAGACAGTGGTGAAAAGCGCTAATGGCACAAAAACGAATGAATGTTTAGAAATTGCAATTTATCAGTCCCTTGAGAAACCAACTTTCTAAGAGAAGGCATTATTGATCGAAAATAGCCGGTAGAACAACTTGAATACACTGTTCGTAGGCAGTTATAATTTGATTTCGAGATGAACGCCCATTTGTGCGACTTAGAGAAGCAAATAAAACATTCAGCCATAACGAGTACAGACGACATTTGCACAGGCGAAATGTTTTGACAATTGTAAGCCATAGAGCAGGTACTTACCAACGCCATACTTCTTCGTTTTCGTTGCAGTCCACATGATGAGGGACACTTTTTCACATTCACTAAGTTAGTTAGCCATTCATTCTCAAAACGAAAGCTATATCCATCATTTTGGCAGATTCACTACAGACAATCACAACAGTACATGTCAGTGAAGTCAGGACTTCTACTACTACCAACAACGCAAGCTTCGCTTTCGATCTTTCACGAGTGACGGCGTGAGGCTATGGGGGATCTCCGACAGTATGCGAAATCCAACGGGAGGAGGCGGAGGCGTTGTTATCCCCGTCAGCCGCCAGAGAGCAGCACGGCACACGGCCGCGGCGTCTCTCCCCGACAGCAATGACAGCGATACCCCGCGCGCGCGGTGTGTTATAGATTTCTCTGCGATTCCCCAGATTCTAGTTGAAGTAGAGAGCGGTGCGGTGTTTTCTCCGGACGCCTCGCACTTTCATATATACCGTCGTCGGTCAGGGATACGACACAGCAGTAGTAATGCCGGGTTAGCCTAATCGCTCAATCCGTAAGGCGCCGTTGTTCCTAGGGTAGGCAAACCCGCAACACTGTTGTGTCGTGATTTACACTGTAGGCGTTTGCCCGTGCGTGGAGACCAAGATTGTTCTTGTGGAGACCAGCTGAAACTAGCCGAAGCAGCCCAGCCGTTGGCCCGTTCAGTTCAGTTTTTCGGTGGTCGGGTTAATACCTCTCTGGAGATGGGGAGTTCGGTGCCGCCTCGCCGATCTGCTGCGATAGTGCAAGGTTATTGGCCGCCGAAGGCGTCACCTTTCTGTCCGCGTTCGAAAACAAACCTCAGGGGGTATCCGTCCCCTTCCCACCTTCACTCCTCCGAACTCACCAACGATGCAGATCACAGTTGCAGATGCACAAGGCTGAAGAGAGGAAGGGGGGGGAGGAGGGGGAGAGGTGCATTTTGTGTACAGGCCTGACGCACGATGCAAGGTGGTGCACCTGCCCGGCGCCTGCAACGGGCTGCGGCGGGGCGCGGTGGGGGCGCGAGGGGGGTGCCAAGAGGGAGGAGGAGGGAGGAGCCGGAGCGGCCACTGGCCTGGCTGGCCTGCCGGCACCACGGCCGCGCCCGCGCGCGCGGGGCCCGGAGTCACACCGACGGCAGCACCCGCGCCGCACCGGCACTGCAGCTCCGCGCCAGAGTCCTGCCGGCGCCTGCTCGCCCGCGCTCGTGGCCTCCAGCACCTCCACCGAGCTGCCCGCCGTGCGCCGACCTCGACGGGGAGCCATGCTGCTGCAGGCGGGAGGGGTGGCAGACGCGTCTCCGCAGGACGCCGTCCTCGGCCACCTGCTGGTGGAGGTCGAGGAGGCGGCGGCGGCCGCTCCACCGGAGGCCACGCCCTCGCCGTCCTTGTCGAGTCCTCCGCGGCCGCATCCCACGCAGCCTCCAGCGCCCGGTAAGAAACCTTTGCTCTCGCAACTCATCTCGATAGTAGCACCGTGTGCATCTCTGTGGCCACACCAGAGTCCCCTCCAGCCAGGACGTGGACCCGGGGCACACTTGACTTTCCCGCGCACACCCTGTGCCTGCCTGCGTATGTAAACCGGTTTGCCTCGCCAGTCTCTCTGTGACTCTGTGACAGCTCGCGCCCCGCCACATCCTGCAGCTCCTCATCTTCCCCGAGACTGGAGACACGCACATATGAGTTTACTTTCTCACAGATGATGAGGGGCCGTCCGCGGACACCGGACAGACACCGGCGGCATTGCGCTGCCTGAATAGGCCTCTCACTCCCACAAGAATAGCGCAGAACGCTCGATAAATCGAGACGAGATCGGCGTAATGGGCGTCGTGAGGCTGATCGTGAGCATCTTCTCACCCTTGACACCCGGCCACGCTTAAAATGCCACCATCTGATAATTGTTCGTTATTCGGTAATCTGACCTGCCCTACTATTCCGTTAACCCAGATAACGGCAGGCTCGCTGAGCTGCGCTACGCTACGCGTGCGCGCCGGCCGGCGGGCAGCAGGTCCAAGTTCAAACGTACACGCCGTGCCAAGTGCCAGTGCTGGGCGGCAGAGCAGAGAGGGGCGGCCCTTATCTCCGCTCCCGCAGCCATGCAGCGCGGCGCGGCGGGCGTTCCCTGCAGACTGATTCCGAAGAGTGCTCAAGGGGTGCTGCCCCATGACGGAGCTAAACGGAAGGTATAGGAGAGCGCTCTTCGGAATCAGTCGGCTGGCGGCGCGGGGTGCGAGGGGCGCGGCGGTGGTATTGGCACTTATCATTAGGCGGGCTCACGACCTGTCTGTACAATGGAAGCTGCACTGTAACGTGGGGACGAAGGAAGCGCAAAGACGGAGACGAGTTTTACAGCGCAGGCATTACTGTCACGACCAGAGGTCATCACGAGGCACACTCTTCAAAAGTACGTGCACAGCATGGAGGTGTGCGACCGGATCACCAAGGACACAAAAAGCGACCTTGGACGCCGCCCGGGTGCCTGGTTCTGGTTCTGGTCCAGCAGGAGCACATACGTCACATGCTCATGCCCTCATGCCCAGGTCGGCGTAAACAATGAGCACCATGCGGTGAGCAGGTGAGACTAAAGGAGAAGAGGCTCAAAAAGGACGTTGGGACATTGCTGAATATTTTGATGATGGTTTCGATGAATTCACAATGAACTGGAGTGTGCATGTCATCAGCTCCACACATTTTCCCCCTACCAAGGATACTTGATTTTGGGCTGTAGACCTTTGCTCTGACAGATTCCTGCATTTCATTCACCTCAAGTTATTGCTCGCGAGTGACCTCCTGAACTCTGCATCTATCGGAAGTAATTTCTTATTGTTGAGCTGAACGACACTGTGGCAGTGTTACAAGTTGTACAATTAGCCTTAAGTAGTCAATAGACGCGTGATAAGAAACTCGCGACGAGGCGAATGCAGTGATGCACGAGCAACGTAGAGGCGGTACATAAAAACAAAGCGGGGTCGTTTGCTCGCTCGTTCTTCTCGCTCCTTTTTTGCCATCTTTATTTTTCTTTTTCAAGAATCTTCATCATTTGATGGGAATTGGGTCGCGATATCGGTGACGTCGTTCACCACGCACTGTATTATGATTGCGGGTGCGAGTGTGAGGCAGGCAGGCAGACTGTCGTGGGCTGCGGAGTCAGGAGGATAATATGCTTCAACACACGCGCCGGTGGGGGCGCGTTTGCCTACTCGCATAGGGGGCAGAGGGAGCTTCGGCAAAACCACCCGGAACAGGCTAACAAAACAATTGCCTAGGCTTAGCCTACAGGGGGTCATAGGCCGAAAGGGGCCCCGAATTTATACAGTACAATTAGGAGTGGAGGGGGCTATGGTTTCTGTTCCTGGCCGATACGAACGTTCTCCTTTGAAGTGAAGTGTTTCCTCCCCACATAAAGCGCAGTGTTGGAGGTTCACTACTTTTAACGCCAATATTGTGAAAATGTTGCCATTCCTCTTTATTGCGAATGCCGGATTCTGGCTTCATGATTAAATAATGCCTAAATTTTGTCCTCTTTATGAGAAGGCCACAGGTTTTACAGGGCTAAAGAGCCCCTCCACCTCCCCTCCCCTCCGCTACCCCTGTCCAACCGCAGCCCCCACCTCGACACGTGACTTTTGGGACTTCAGCGGGAGCGAGTCGGACTTACCACGCGAAACCATAAAGGGGCTGCAGCTTTCCCTCCCCTCCCCTCATCCCCACCCTCCCCCTCCCCTACTGATCGCGAGTGCCAGAGCCGCATAACAAAGCCCACCCAGCCCCCAGCCCACCGCATCAGCTGTAGTGAGTAAGCGATGACAGTGGCGACCGTACGACGCGGCGGCGGCGGGACCGAGGGGTCCGCAACTAGGTTCGAGCGCGTACACTGGCCGCCCGGAAAACTGGGAAGACCGGGAAGACCACCAGGAGGACTAAAGAAAACCGAAGAAGACCAAGAAAATCGTAGGCCACAAATGTGACGGAAGACCGAAAAATATAAGGGAAGACCGGAAATTTTTTAGGAAACACCTAGAAATTTCAAGGAAGACCAGAAAATGTAAGGGAAGACCGATGAAAGTGCGAGAAAACCGCAGAAAACTGGAGGAAGCCTTTAGAAAATCTCAGAAAACCAAGATATTGGGAAGACCAAGAAAAAGTTCTGAAGACCGGAAAAACCTTAGGAAAACCTAGGAAAACTAGGAAGCCCACCACATGTGTACACCGGCAGACCGTACTTGCGGACCCCTCGGGCGGGACCTTCGATTCAGTGACCCTAGGAGATGTGCGTGGGGCTCTGCGCCGGGTGAGCGCGATTGAAAAACCTTAGACGTCTCGCCGAGCCGAAGCCGAACCGAGTCGCGAGCCGGCGCGGGGCTGAGGGGCGGGGCCGGGCCGGGGGCGGCGGGGGCCAGGCATCGCCTAGCGCACCGCACGCCCCGCCACCGGCCCGCCCCGCCGGCCCGCGCAGTGTGCCGCGCACTTGACGCGCCGCAGTCGTCTGCCTCCTCACCGCCGCGGGGCTCGCGGCTCGAGGCTCGCGTCCACTCGCACTCGCCCGCTCTACTGTGCACTCTCGTGTCGCCGCGGAGGACAATAACGCCAAGGGCCAGACCCACGCCGCGCCCCTCTCGTCGGGCTCCGGCCAGGCGCGGCCCCCTCCTCCAGACCGGCCGTCAGTCTCGCTCTCGCCGCCATGTGGGGAGGAGAGCAGCTCTCGTGGTTCTCGGCGCTCCTGAGCGGCGCGGCGGCCGGGAAGGCGAAGGTGCACCAGGACGGGCCCGCCCGGCACCCGGCAGGTAAGAGGACGCATGTCCGTCGAGACCGGTGAGCTGACGTCTGACGTCTAAACAGATCGGAGCGAAAAGGGAAAGGGATTGTTTAGATTTGGGTCGGGACCGGGCCACCTCTGCATTTTGGGTAGTGGATCAGTTTGTGACCGTCCCAGAACACGCCACGCCATCATTACCATCTCGTGGTTTTATTCGTATTTTCAAGATGTAGAGATGCTGATTCTGACCATCTTAGTGGACTACTTACATTTGTGTCGCTACTCGCTAGTGACTGAGTGACCTCTCTTCGCGCCCCTTTCTTACAATCATGGTTCTAGTGCTATTTGGATTGCACTTCGTAGGGGACACTATCCCCCGCAAAGGAGGTCTTTAGGGGAGGACTAGTGAGCATGCTGCATTTGGAGGAAGAGATGAGGATAAAGTCGGGGGGAACAAACTGGGATCATGCAGAAAGTTCGCCCGTCATTCGTCATTACAGAACTGCCGATTTCGCCCTGGCAAGCTCTCGTAGCGCCTGATAGGTAGGCAACATCTCATATGCAGAGCATGTGCGCAATGCGGGTTGGCCTACCCCAAGTCTCGCAGGCGCCAAGCTTCCGCACTTTGCCGATTGAATGTGTGAAAAACGGACGAACTTTCTGGACGGTCCCTTTCCAAATGCATGAATAATCAGCACCCCTAGAAAGGCGTTGAAACAAATCACAGCTGCTAATTTTTAATACCTTTGGGCACTAACCTCTCACACTATCGTTTGTGGGGGATGAGTGTGCTTCGCATTCCAAAGTAAAACGATCGGCCGACCCCCGCCGTGCCGTAACAAGAATGAGTTAGCATTTACCCGCGGACAACCACCTGCTTCGGCACATCCCCTGGAGCGACTCGACCCGGGCCCGCGACCCGCAACCCATACCGCCGGCCGGGGCGACCACCGGCGACCTTGCCCGAGTGCCCCCCCCCCCTCTCCACTCGCCCTTGCCATTCATTTGCCGACTCGCCAGTCGCACGTTAGCCGCATCCCCCTAATCGGTGTCAACGGGGCGGCCGCGGCCCGGGCGGCCATCGGCGGCCAAACGGGCGGCCAAACACAAACAGACTGATGTTGCGGCCGAGTTCCGTTGTGAGCCGCGGCAGGTGTCACGTCTCACCTGCCGACAACAAAATGCAGTTTACTGTGACGGCGCAGGCCCCCACCCCCGGCCGCCCCCAGGCACGGCAAGGGTTATGAAGTAGCAATCATAAGCGACAGTTTTTATTCGAGAGGGAAGCTTGTTCCACACAGAAAGGCGCTAAGCATATGACCACCTCCTCTCTCAGTTCCCTGAAGTTTGCTGCTTTGAGAATGACACAGAGACAACCCTGATGCACGCCCACTTCCGGACAAATTTCGCACGTACACGCGAACAAAATAAACTGTCAACAGATCCTCCAAAACACACAAGTTGGCTTCGCCGCTGTCGGGTGTTAGCCGGGCGTGCAGGATTGTTTGCCCTTCCAGTCAAGTGCTGGCAGCAGGTGGCCGTCGGCGCAGACGTGCAGCTTTATCGCTGGTCTGAAGATTGTCAGGAGCTTCGTCTCACCGCATAATGACCGAATGAGAGACGCCTTCTACTGGCAAATAAGCGCGGTGGAAATTCAAATTTGTTCCCTCTGTCATATTTGTCATCCGTTGTTCGGTAAAAAACACACCCAAGAAAAACTAAAATCTTGCACTTTTTCGTCACGAAAGGCAATTAGTCATTCTTGATTATTCTGCCCCTACTCCCCTTTCCCCACCTCCAAATTGATTTCAATCCCGAAATGGGCGTTCAGCAGCTTTGTGCATATTTTTAGCCGCCCTGTTCTGCCAATTGTCTGCGCTGTTGCGGCCTCAGCTGGCAGGCCTCCCTCCCGCCTCGCGCTCTCTGGGCTGGACGCGCGGCGGAGGCGACGGAACGGGCGACACAATCATCCTTGATTACCTCCAACAGGCGACCGCCATCGCCTGACGCGTCCAGGGGCACATTATATCGACAATTTGGCGAGCTTTGGCTGAAACCGCGAAAGGGGTAATCTTCCTCCACCTTCTCCTATGGCGTGCCGCGCAACAGAGCGCCTGTGTGGCGCGCGGTAGGCAACGCGCCGCACGCACGCGCACACCCGCTGCCTACCTTTGGCTTTCGTGAGATAAACCGAGTGCGAAACTTCACGCTCTCGGACGTGTGTACTCCCGCTCGCCCGCACCAGGAAGCCATAGCAGAAGGGCTCGAGATTACATAGCCCGGCATTCTGTCTGTATCTGATTAATCGATATCGGTATTTATCTGGCTAACCATGCCGGTCGGTAGCCGAAAGCTGTCAACGCGTGCAGTCGGCATCCAGGCAGGGGCCAACCACCCTGTGTGTGACAGGGACTGTGATTCCGTCGCTAACATGACGGACGAAGTCTCGTGTATGATTTCACAAGTTTACTTTTTTTTTTACGGTCGATTTCTGACAAAACAATGTTCGCATGGTTCGCACTTCTTCTCAATAATTACCTGTTGACGTGTTGCAGGTTCGCCCACCACCTTCACCTCGCGATGGCTCCGGTGGCTGATCTACAGTCTCATCTGGCTGCTCGGGGTGCTGGTCGTGCGGCCCTTCACCTTCATCAGCTTCGTCACCAAGCCGCGCTCCCGGCGGGTGCCCGCCCTCGACAACCCCATCCTCACCATGAAGGCCTCCAGCATCGCTGCCGCCATCCGCACTCGAAAGGTATGGGAACTCGAACTCGAAACGGTCGCGATCATACTCGTTGTATTCTGCTTGATTCTGCCACACTGAAAAATATATCCTCGTAAATTTACAACATTTGTTGTTGTAACTTCTATTTACAAATTAGGTTGTAAATTTGCAACAGCCCATTCTTGCTAGACGATCAATTATTACAATTCCCTACGAATTGCTGGTAAATATACAATTTCAAATTGTAATTTTACGACACGCATTACATGTGGATGAGCAAAATTTTCCTTACTTACGATTATTTTCACTGCGCAACGCCAGTAGACTTACTCTTAAGTTACCTGCCTCTCTCAGCTGCGCGCCGAGGACGTGGTGGCCGCCTTCGTGGAGCGCATTAAGGCCGTGAACCCCGTGGTCAACGCCGTGGTGGACCAGCGGTTCGCCGACGCGATGCAGGACGCCCGGGACATCGACGCCAAGCTGGACGCCGGGGACGAGTCGATCGCAGACATGCCTCTCCTCGGTGTGCCCTTCACCGTCAAGGAATCCATTGCCGTCAAAGGTAAAAGAGATAGAGGATACGGATATACCAGGTGGCCGATTTACCCCGCGCATTTCTGGAGTTATGCTGTACGGCATTCCCCGACGTGCGGTTGGGTTGCCTGCTCGCTCGGCCCGTATGGCGCCGTGGTCAGGGTCGATCGGCAAGCCCGCACGCACGCAGTATGACTAGGTGCGCGGGCTGAATCAGCCATCTGCTGATGATATAGGCAGCGCTTCCGATGCATTTAAATTACTCGTTGTTTTGGCGCCGGGTAGCGTGTTGTGCCCGGTTAGGTCAGTCGGGCGGTTGGGTTTGCACACGGACGTGACTGACACGCGTCCTTGATACGATCAGACAAAACGCCCAGATCGATGCTGCCGCTATTTGCTTCCGAGTCCCGTTGTTTTGATAACTCGCACTGATAACGTGAAGGCCGCGCGTCGCGCGCCCCGACCACCGCGGACACCATAAAGTTGCACGCGGACGACAAGAAGTGCATTTCTGAACTTTGTTTGTTTCGCCCCCAGGACTGTCCTTCCGCGGCGGGCAGCCCGTGCGCGACGGCGAGGAACGCTGCGCCCGCGAGGACGCCCCCAGCGTGGCGCGGCTGCGGGCGGCCGGCGCCGTGCCGCTGTGCGTCACCAACACCCCCGAGTCCTGCCTGTGGTGGGAGTCGTACAACGCCTACACCGGCAGCACGCTCAACCCCTACGACACGAGGCTCACGGCGGGCGGCTCGTCCGGCGGAGAGGTAAGGCTCGGTCACTGTTTCAAAAAGTTTGGGCTAAATAGAAGTTGAAAAACGTTTGTAGAGACGGGGTTTTTGAGTTCCCTAAACTATTATGTTTTATGTAGGGAGCGCTTCTGGGCTCTGCTGCCTCCATCATGGGCCTCGGGTCCGACATCGCCGGGTCCTGCCGACTGCCTGCCTTCTTCTGCGGTGTTGCCGGCCACAAGCCGACGCCAGGTAAAGTGTTGCTTGGTGTACGAGGGTTCGTCCAAAAAGTGCGTCCGCTTTTCTCAGACTCAACCGGCAAATTACGGGAGCTGGGCGCCTGCGGGACACGGGGTAGGCCATCCCGCAGTACACGCATGCCCTGCAGGCAAGATATTGCCTACCTGCCAGGCGGTATAAGAGCTTGTTGAGGCTGAACTTGACACGTTCGTAACGGCGATGACGGGCGTACTTTCTGCAGGACTCTGATGCGCCGGCAATTATTGGGGTAGGGACACACGGCGACAGTTTCACACAAGCTGCGCATCATTGGAATTGAATGTCGGCTGGTTGAAATTGAAAGAAAGGTCTCATAGGTGGTACGTATTTCGCATGTTCGGTCTGTTCACACCTAGTGAGCCATCCTAGAATTCAATTCACATCCACACTCTAACGAGGCGCCGCCTTTTAAATAGACCGCCGTCCAACTACGTCATGCGAATGGACTCGAAAAAGGAAACAATGGTCTCCATTTTTCCTGCCTGCGCGAATGCACCGCGAAAGTTGAAGAAAAGGAAACAAATGTCGTGCACTATTTCTGAGCTCGCAGGAGTACTCAAACATGCTTGCCTCTTTTCTGCAGCCGTGGTGCCGTGGAAAGGCCACGCTCCCGAATGCGACGACCCTCGCTGGCCCAACTTCTTCACGCAGGCGCCCATGGCGCGCTACGTGTCCGACCTGCCGCTGGCCCTCAAGGTGCTCGCCGGCGACAAGGCGCCCCAGCTCCGGCTGGACGAGAAGGTGAGATGGCCTTCCGACCAGTGAGAAATTACTGGCGATGGCAAAACGACACCCTTTCGACGTCCAATTCGGTATTGTTTTGACGGTTATTATTTCATTGTATTTTTTGCACTGGATGAGGTGCGGTGCAGCGTGTGTGCAGGCGCAGGGCGCAGAGCGCACCTGATGGAATAGGCAAACAGGCAGGAATGACTTATGAGATAGGCAAACGGACGCACCCAGTGATTCTAGGAGGCGAGGCCACGTAGCTAGCCCAGTGAGAAATGAGTTTTCTTCGACGTCGAAACAGTCGAGTAAACGTCATTTTGTCCCCCAAATCCACATCTTTTCGATAACTCGACTTCCACGTCCATTCGACGCCGAATGCACGTTCCCATTTTTCACTGGGTAGGGTATACAGAGTGGTCCACCCGAGCCGTCCTTTCTCCTGGTTATACTGTACCGGATGCAAGCGTGCGGGCGGGCTCGCCGAGGCGCCTTACGGCCCCGTAATAGTATGTAACCTGTCTGCTGCATGCATGCATGCATTCGGTGCAGTACAACCAGAGGGGAGAACAGCGCGGACCACCCTGTAGTTAGACATAGGCAAATGGACGCACCTAGTGGAGGCACAGGGTTGGTGGAGTGGAGAAAGCACTCAGGTCACAACTCTTGCCTCAATATTTCACAGCCTCTGCAGATCAAAAGGCGATAGGGATAAGACGAGTGCTTTACCTTTCCGCTTGCGCCACATGACCCGGCTTGTCTGCGTGCCTTGCAGGTGGACCTGCGCTCCGTGCGCGTGTACTACATCGAGTCGGAGCCGTCGAGCGCGTGCAGCGACCGGGTGGGCGCGGAGGTGCGGGCGGCCATGGCACGGGCCGTGCAGCACCTGCGCGCGCGCGGGCTGGACGTGCAGCCGCTGCAGCTGGCCGGGCTGGAGGACGCGTTCGGCTCGGCGGCCATCGCCATGCTGCAGCTGCGCCGCGTGCACACGGTGCACTACGACCCCGCGCGCCCCGACTCCATGCACCGCGCCTGGCCCGAGCTGTGGCGCTTCCTCACGTGCCGGTCCCGCTCCACCCTGCACTCCGTCATCGCGGGCGTCCTCTTCGCCATCGCGACCCGCACCCCCGAGCGCCTGGTGCGTGCTGCCGACGCGCACCGCACCGCCCTGGGCGCGCGCCTCGAGGCGGCCCTGGGCACCGACGCGGTGCTGCTGTACCCGAGCCTGCCCGAGCCCGCGCACCGCATCGGCCTGTTCTGGTGCAAGCTGCTCAACTCCTCTTACCTCATGGTGTTCAACGCGCTGGGGCTGCCCGTCACCCAGGTGCCGCTGGGCCTCGGACAGTCCGGTCGACCCGTCGGCCTCCAGGTGAGGCACATGCATGTCTTGCAGACAGCCTATGGTAAGAAATATATCATACTTTTGTTTAATTTTGAATGTTTCCCACTTACAGGTTGCAGCAAATAAGTACCAGGATCGCCTCTCACTAACAATAGGTCAGGAGCTTGAAGCAGCCTTTGGCGGATGGGTTCCACCACCAAGCAAAGAGTGACCAGTGCAGACCTCTCAAAACCTATGGATATTTTTTTTTAAAAGCAAGTTATTGTGATATGAACAGATACTATGTACAAAACATTTTTTGTTTCCTCATTTGTTGGCAAGTGAAGGAAAGCTTGAAGCTTCCCCAGGGTATTAATTTGCACATGTGATACAGTATGTATTTTGTATATTAATAAGAAAAAAATGCTAATTTTAATTTAAATAAATATGTGATAATTATATTTTGTTTTACGAAATTAAATGATCTTTTAAGCAATAATTTGATTTCAAATCAGTTTGAATACAAAAATATTTATACATAGTGATCAAAAATGAAGAAGATAAGCGAAAAGTGAATCACCATATGGTTTATCTCACATATTTTCCCAAAAACTCACATCCTTAGTATACTAGAAAGAAATGCTTTATATACATGATTCTTCATTTTCTGGTTTAGTTGGAGGGTTACTATTGTCAATTCTTGCTACAGAAGGTTGCCAACGTCTGGGAATAACTTCATGTACTTTAAATTTCTTTATCACATTAGGTGAGGATGGTTGACCAGGTAAAAGTCCATTTGGCCTTATGGCATAACATAAAAGAACTTCCTGTAACACATTAAAGGTAATTAGGAACAATGTTTGAATACTGGCGCAAGGCAATGCACCACCAATGAAGATTACTTTTCCCGAGGTTTCTGCAAGTCGGTTGAGGCCCATAAGTGTTATCCAATCCAATTTTTTGTTGATTGAACCTGCCTCTATTGAATTTTCTCCATAAAGAACTTTTGACATGACTACATAGGAAGCATGATAAAAGCCTGGGCCATCTTTGTACAATACTAAAACAAAAAGACAAACACAAATAATTGAATATACACTTCTGTACATACATAAAATAAAAATTGAACAAAAGAGTAGAAAGAGGATCTACTTACAGAAGTCACCTCCAAATTTTAAACCAGATTTGACAACCCAACCCTTTGAACGGAAATGATGATAGGTAACATATCTTTCTATAAAACGTGTATCAATCTCAAGGCAAAGAGCCCAAAATTCATCACAATTTAAAATTTTCTGACCAGATATGTCAAAAATGTACAAACATCCTAAACCATAGCACAAAAATAATGCTTCTTCCAGAAGTAAATTAAGAACTTCTGGTGAAGAGCCACTATCATTTTCAATCCTGGAAAGGAAATGCAAAGCTCACATTAAAAAATTATAGTAACACATGTACTATTCCGCAAATCTTAATGAAGGCTGTATCACCTTAAGAGAAATAACAGATATCAGATAAAAAAGCAGAGGAATCATGAGCAAAACCATTTAACCTATATTGAAATTTATACCTGGGTTGCAAGTGTGACATAAAATTTTCTTCTTCATTGTCTGTGTCACCAATAACAATGACTTCTGGGTTATCTTCATGCAAAGCTTTTTCTTCTTGCCCATCTTCGACTTTTGAAATATCACTCTTCCGATTTGACCAGTCACATCTGCGTTTCCATTGTCTTTCCCGAATTATCTCAGGGTGATTTGTTTTACGAGCAGATCTTGGACAACCACGTGAAAATGAACCTTTACCAAAGAAGCCCTAGAAAAAAAAACAAAAACAGAAACAATCATGATACCATAGGGATTAATTCATTGCAATTGCTCTCTAAGTAAACTTAATCCCCCCCCCCCAGACACACACACACAATTTAGAAAATAAAGGAAAATGTAGAGAAGAAAAAGAGCAAGTACCATGTTATATAAGCTTGATATGTCTTCAGCATCAGAAACTTCAACACAGTCGCCATTAAAACGCCCAGAAAATGATTTCCAAATGGCTAAGTGGGCTGGTATTCCTGTTTCAGTTTCAACAAGTACGGGGAGAGGATCTCCTGGTTTCTTGTGAAAATGTCCTTTTTTTCGTGGTTCTTTTAAAGTGTTTTGCATAGTTGTCATTATATTTGCACTGAAACACTTGTGAGGAAAAACTCTTCTCAGGGATACATAACCCTTTTGCGGTTTCGACGCAATGCAAACTGATTTGGTAAGTTATGAACAAGTTGATTTTCTGAATTATTGGCTTGGTGGTTAAGTACAGTAAGAAGAAATTTGAGATATAAATATGAAATCAACCCTAAAGCAACGTATTAAAGCTCGAAAAATAAGTGATTGTGGCGGCATTATAGACATCAACAAGATCAAGAGAAGTGTCGTCTGCTTGTGCTCAGCGTAACTCTTATGTTTCTCTCTGCCGTCGCCGTCCTGTCGCAAACCTAAAGAGCACTGAAGAGCTGGGCTAGTAGAAACTGTTTGCCGATAATAAATAATTTCGGGTTTAAAACTGGCTTCAAAAAGTAAGAATACACTGTAGAATATGTTTTACGCTAAATTTTCGAAAAAAAATGAGCAGAGAATGATGAAAAAGGAGATGTAATGTCACGCATTAGGTTGGTGTCAGTGACTTTCGAAGGCAAAGCCGCCATGTTTGCTGTTTGATTTTGTTTACACTTGACTGCAAGAAGGTTTCATCGGTGAAACTTTGTTTTCCCTCAGCATTTTATTTTGCACGATTGTCATGGACAAGAGTGAGTTATAGGTGATGCAAAATAACGACCAGTTCAACGTGAAGTGGGTAGAGAAAGTATTGCTCAATGTGCGGTGCCGCAAAAACAAGCGCAAGAAGGAAGCAAGAAGGTGCCGTATGAATGGAACAAACTGACTCTTTGGCGTGTTTGTGGGCCTAGACCATTCTGACCAATTCTTCAGACATGAATAACATGCCTACCATCAACCTCACCCATGTAAGTGTTGAATCAATTGATGTCGCTGCTGAGAAATATTGCCTCAAGACCAGGAAAGAAGGGAGAGGAGGAGAGAGCACAGAAGAAAGGATAGAAAGAAAAATATCAGGGGAGCTGTACTGTATTATGATAAAAAACGTAGCTCTTATCGAATACTTGTATGCTGTAAGGGAACGCAGCGATGAATATTTCAGCCGCAGCAGGGATTATTGGAAGCGCAGCTTAGCTTTACCGAAACGAATCAGTGCTAGTAAAGTCCCCAACATAGATTTTAATGACCGCTCCATAGCTTATCAGAATAAGCAAGGAGCTTATGGATCGCAGCCTATATTTATCGAACCGCTGTGTGGATCATATTAGTTTTAGCTCAGATATTATGAAACAAGTCATGGCTTCTAAAGACAGAATAATGTTTATAATGACACTTCTTTCCAACAAATCAAAATTTTCTCAAGTGCTCTGCCACCAAAAGGTATCACTTAACAGTGCCTTCTACAGTTCAACTGAACTCTGAACTTGTCTCTATCTGTATTTGTTTGTGATTGCTGTTTTTGTTTTTTGCATTGACTTAACTTTGTACCCGTTACTCTTTGTAAACCTGTACTTAGTTGCTAAATAAATAATAATAATAATAAGAAGAAGAACCTGGTTGCAGGGCAGAATGTATGTGCAATGATTGGAAGGTATAGGATAAAAGCTTTGTTGTAGACCAAAAAAATATTTAAAAAATAAAACTCCAAGATTATAAATGTCTTAAAAATAGTTCTGCAGGTGCAAAAGATATGACTATGGGTTGATACTATTCTAGTAACATGAAACTGTCGATCAGTAGTTTTCATAATACCATGGTAATTTATTAGTAGCTCAGTTAGTAGTCAAAGACATGGTTGCGTGCGACCGCGGTGGACAAACCCAAACCCCAAACCCTAGGGAAGGCAGCCGCGGCTGGGAGCTGCGATGACGGACATGACCTGGGCCGGCAGTTCAAGCGGCCTAAGCCCTGAGTTTGCCTTTGGCTGGAACTGGCCATCACTGTCACTGGCCATTTAAAGGGAATTGATAGCGTCTCCTCGACGCCACGTCCAATCAGGATCTGGCGGGTCGCAACTTCCTTCCTGTGACATGTAACTGGAGCGTTGCGCAAGGAGTCATGCCCAGCGACATGTTACACATCCCATTATATGCACTGGGAGGTAGGGAGAGGGAGGAATATATCACTTTAATGCGGATAGAGAAGAACCTTTCCATTGAATTGACATAAGACTTCAGAAAAGCCGTATAGTGATACGAAGCGCATGGACACGTCCAATCAATCCTACTCTGTCAACTCAAATGTGTACATAGTACACATTAAAGAAAGTGTACATGGCATGTATGCTTTAATTAATGTGTACATGGGTATGTACACATTTATAAATGTGTACATGCCTATGTACACTTTCTTTAATGTGTACATGGGCATGTACACATTAAAAGATGTGTACATGGCATGTATACTAACGGTTGTATGTACACTTTAAAAGATGTGTACATGGGCATGTACACATTAATAAATGTGTACATGGGCATGTACACATTTATAAATGTGTACATAGTCATGTACACATTTATAAATGTGTACATAGTCATGTACACATTAATTAAAGCATACATGTCATGTACACTTTCTTTAATGTGTACCATGTACACATTTGAATTGACAGAGACTCATCCCAATAGTTTTGGGGGCTAAGCTGAGATGCAATCCGAGAGTGTGCGTGCACCGGTGTAACAACGCCACTCTGTGCATACAGTGGGGTGTCCTTCCTCGCGACCACCTGGACGCTCATGAAGCTCGTGAAAGCAAGCGACATTTTTTTATGACACGACATGCGCTGCGCACGTTGGCCTCGGTCGGTTCACCCCTTTCTAGCCCCCCTCGTCCTCTCGGGGTGATGCAAGCTGAGCTCAGCCTATTATGTGTAGTTCGGCGCACGGGGCGACACTTGTGATAATCACCTGGGATAAAACACGTTCAAATATACTTGGCCGGGGTTAGGGAAGGGGGAGGGGGGCGTAGCGCGGTGGTATGGAGCGGTGGCTCGGGTAGTCACACGTAGAAAGTTGTCAGACTAGATGCTGTGCGGTCGCCACACGACGCTGCTGCATCTTGCCAGCCCCCCCCCCCCCCTGCTGGACTTCAAATTACGTTCGTTCTTTATCTCTTCCCTGCCTGTTTGATTGGATTCCGAGTGGGAACGTGTGTGCGCTACTAGGGTATAGTGCCCGCCTTTCAAACAAGCCACGTTCGGACCAAATCCGAGACATGTGCTTCAACTTAAACTTTATGCCACCCTAACGCACCGGTACGCACAAAGGAAAAACGGGAAAAGGGGGTTGGAGGATTTAGGCTCAGGGTTCGGGCTCAGGAGGTGTATTTTCTCGCACAACGCACACCGTTCTGTGAACAGGGTGGTGCGGTGCGGACTGCAGCGCAGCGGCGGTACGCCAGCTGCCGAGCGCCTGCAGATCTCGGGATAGGCAAAACAATGTGCACTTCTGCAAGAGCGGTGGCCTGCCTTGCACGCGAGCAGGTAGGTGCTCCACGGAGGGCGACCGAGATTGTGAGCGTCAATAGCCGTGTGGGGCATTGACTTAACATCGGCTAACATGAGCCCACTAACAAGTTGTTGTTGGAAAAGGGGAATTACAGGTGCAGAATTTAAGAATATACACCTTGATGTTAAATTTGACAAAGCCGCGGCCGTTGCATTGATGATGATGATTCTATTATTCTATTCCGTTCACTGAGTCTCTGAAAACATGCGCGTTGTTTCCCCCGACTACTTTTTGTTGATTGGATGGAATGCCAAGGTAGAGATCAGCCAGCCACGAAAGTTTCATAACCCCGGGACTGGGCCACCAATAACTCACTTTGCCTTTGGTGATCAGCATCCTCCAATGATCACCGGCGGGCGCCAGATTGGTTTACGATATCAGCTGCAGCTTTCAGTGGAGACGCTGAAAAAAGGTGAGATAAGAAAAACTAGATTGAGCACTGTACGGTGAACCCCCTTCCATCGTGGGTTCAGATTATTAGCTCCACAGGATTGTGGGTACGTGCTACCTGCACTGTTAAAAAGATATGTTGTATGGAAACGACAAATTTCTTGTTAATTTTTTGATGACCAGCAAAAGGGTATGCTCGTCCGTATGCCGGTGTGGGGGCGGATTTGCCTATCGTCACCAACGACAGCACGGCTCATAAGAAAGGATGGGGGCGGGGGGAGGGGCTCTGCCCCCCTTAAATCCGCGCCCGCAATCGCGGAGGTGGCGTCAACTCCGCCCTTTATTTTTCGTGCAATTTTCCTAAATCCATAAAAGCATATGTCCGGGGTTCACCCCCTCCCCCCAGTGAGAAATGCAATCCCGATAACGCTCCCTTGGTTGATATTCATCGAGCGAGCCAAATTCGACTCGACAGCGATTCGATTTTCTCCAGCAAATCGACGAATTTTCGAATTCGACGTTGAATCGACTACATTTCCCACAAGGCCATTTTTAGTTCAGAACTATTGCGGACATTAGAGAACAAAAACCGCGACAAAAACAAAAGTCCGCAAAAGTCTTTATTGTTATTTGGCTTCGATATGGATCCGACCTTGTTGCCAAAGCGCTTGTATACGCCTGTGGCGGGTGAGCCCTAAAGGGGCATTGATTTGCACCTCCACCCCCCCCCCCCTCCCGGCGCGCCCACGTGCCCGTGTGTGTAAGTGTGTGTGTGTGTGTGGACGCATATCCTATTTACGCGTGTGTGGCCACCCCTTTCTCACGCCCGCGTACGATGCAAAATCTGGATTCCCCTGACTGAGATGGCAGCCAACACGCGACGTGGGCGTTGCCTTCAAATTTAAAGCAGAATGACATAATGCGTAGAAAGCTGGGCTGGGCCACTAGGCATCACGGCCAGCATGCAGAGCAGGGCGAGGCGGGCGGGCGGGGCGGGGCGGGCTATTCATGTCAGGTCGACCAGACTGCCAAGACCAGCCGGCCGGGGAGGGAAGGGGTGGGGAGGGGCCCAGGACAGGACCCTGGATGATTTAACACCAGAGAAATTATTGATAACACCTTTCTACCGGCGAGGTCGAATTCATCTCCCTTCCTAGGAAACGAGGCTATTATATTAATATTACGTATCATAACCGCATTCATTGCATTATCCGGCAACGTTGCCGACTTTGGTATAGGCGCTACAAACCTGTAGGTTTGACCCCCGTTTTTAGGTTTAGTTATCATAGTCAACATGCTCTTAAAATACAATATGGAAGATCCGACCCGAGATGTTGGACTGCTTAGAGTCCTTTCACTCTCACGCTCTGCGTTGTGACTATACTTTATTTAATTATGTTGACGTGACTGGGGGCACGTGTCCTCTGGCAGTGCCCTATGGGGAATGGGAGAGGGAGGGAGAGAGGGAGAGGGGGAGGGAGAGAGGGAGAGAGGGAGGGAGAGAGAGGGAGAGAGAGGGAGAGAGAGAGGGAGAGAGTACATAGTCATGTACACATTAATTAAAGCATACATGTCATGTACACTTTCTTTAATGTGTACCATGTACACATTTGAATTGACAGAGACTCATC
>NW_026267221.1:428281-428781 GCF_000697945.3 Frankliniella occidentalis
GGGAGGGGGGGGGGAGCTGGGACTCAGCTGCTTTCAGTGACGAAATCCGGAGGCTGTACGCAGCCGTGTTGTGTGTAGCGGTGGTCGTGTGGCTTGCACGTTCTGCCCTGTGGGCGTGGCGTGGCCCGTGCCGTGCGTGCTGGCCCTCCCGAGAACACATGCCCTCGACGGTTTGGAGGAAAAATCAATCGGACGTCAGGTGCACAGTCGCCCAGCATACAGGCTGCCTGTATTCCTAGTTTTTTGTGTTTTTTTAAAAAAAATTTTTGTTTTTTGTTTTTAAATCTAAGGCACATGAGGTATAGTGCGTTTGCAAAGCATACAGTGGGGTGTCCTTCCTCGCGACCACCTGGACGCTCATGAAGCTCGTGAAAGCAAGCGACATTTTTTTATAACACGACATGGGCTGCGCACGTTGGCCTCGGTCGGTTCACCCCTTTCTAGCCCCCCTCGTCCTCTCGGGGTGATGCAAGCTGAGCTCAGCCTATTATGTGTAGTTC
>NW_026267221.1:428831-446050 GCF_000697945.3 Frankliniella occidentalis
CCCTACAAGGGCGCTAAAAAGTACCTTCATCAGTTTTAGTGCCTTAACAGAGGAACTAAATTAAAAATTTACTTTAAAATCCTTTGAAAAGCACGACGTATCACCTTTATTTTGACAGTGTTACCGCTGACTCCCTGTAATTACTATTGTAACTGTTTTTGAACGTGCGCGATTCTCGATGATTTTCACGATTCCCCAAATTTCCGGTTATATCTGATTTATTTCAGTTGATTCCCTACGATTTCTCTAAATATCCGGTGATTCCCAATGATTCAACCGGATTCCCAATGAAGCCCGACACGATTCTCAAGCCGGTGTAACCATGATTCCACCGGCACCGGAGTGGTCTACTCTTCGCTCGCTCTATGTATGATCTGCACCACCTCCCTCCGCCTGCACCCCTGGCGCTGTAACTGAGGGTGCTTCTTGTCGAATCGACGTTGACGTCAGAGTCAATACCAGTAACGTCACCGGCACCCTCGTTCTCAATCAGCGCTGGCATTGACCGTCTTGACGTGTGTCTTGCGCACGGCATCTTGGCTGCAGCCAGCCACGCGCCGCCGCCATGGAGAACTTGTCCACTAACGACTTCCCGCGGGGCTATCATTTGTTTGGAAACGTTTTGTATATCGCGTTGCACATTGCAGTCACCACCGGCTGCAAAATGAGCATGTAGAGACTGCTGCATGGCGCCGCGTGGTGCCGTATGGAGGGGGGCGTATACACGATCCGCCGTGCCACGCCGCGCCACCGCGCCCGTACTACCGTTCCGGCAGTGGCAGGGCAGTGTGTTGCTTGTTCTACCTGTTCTTGCAACAGTCGACATAGGCCTACTTACGTCTTATTGCGAGATGTGTTTTTATCCTGCCTTTCGGTATTTCTCCCAAATTCAAGGTTGCGTCCTGACGTGTTTCATTTCCAGCAGCTGGGCCTGCAGCCGGGTCGGGCCGGCCGCTTCGGGGTTTCGGGAGTTTGTTGACATCGCGTGGAAACCGCCCAGGGTTGGTGGCACGGAGGACACACTCCCGTCCTCCGTGGCTGGTGGTCGGGCGGGGCGGGCCGAGTCAGGAGGGGGTGTCGTCGGCGTGGACTCGAGACCTGGTCCGGTCCAGTGTGATCGAGTGCGCTCCTCGGGACTTTTACAACGTGGGCTGGCGAGCAGGAACAGCCCCTGCTCTAAATAACACCTGCTCTGCCAACAGTGCGACAGCACCCGCAAGTGCGTTATAGCACCGTGAGAAAAAGACTTGCGAAATTAACTCACGATTGTAAATGCTAGCACTACAAGAATTGCGTTTATCGACTTGAAATCGAATGACAAAGCAAGAGTGGGAGCTTGGCAGGGTTGTTAACGTTAATTTAACGGGTAACGACGTTACGACGTTTTCGTTAACGTTATTTTAACATTAACTTGCGACGTTAATTTTTTTGCAGCAGGGGAAACGTAACGCGTTTGCGTTAACCGGGTTCCGTACGTCTTAACGACGTTGACGTTTAATATTATATACGTTGTACTAGCAAATAATTTCTCCAACATCACAGGAATTCTTTTATCTGCGTCAGGTTACACCATGTCGATCTAGCGCGTAGCCAGGATTTCTTCTTTTCCCTTCAGGTGTTTTGTCATGGGGTTTGTGTGGTTTGTGGTTGTGAATGTTTCTATTGAGTTTAACGGGATCAGTTAAAGAAAGTAAAAGGGGAAAAGACATGAGCAGAAAGGATAAAATGCTAGATGATGGCAAGCTGAAAAATTGTGAAAACGTGATCCAGCAGAAGAGAGGATGTGAGGGAGAGAGAGAGAGAGAGGCAGCAAATGAGGGAAAGAGAAAGGCCTCTATTCGATGTTCCGTAAGGCGTGCTTTGCATACACCCGGCGGTACAGTCCTTCCCCTTCCTATCCTTCCTTCCTTCTCCCGGCCAAGCAGATGATGCACTTTTTTCTGTCGTCATTCATGCGAGGCGAATGCGAGGTGAATCGAGATCTCATATGCAAATTTTCCCGACGTTGACTTTACTCGCCAAGATAGAAAAAGAAAGGCCTTAAGGCTGCTTAATGTCCATCACAATACTGACTGATAAATAAAGTGTGCAACTGGCGTGCACAGTGCACATGCAAGTGCTTTACACTACGTTGCACACTTAAGCGTTTGACTAGATATTTGAATACTATAAAATGTTTAACAGTTCGTTTAACACTTAAAAGTAATCAGCTTGAGGGTTAGCCATGAAGCTTTAGACACTTAAGTGTGTTAAAATTTAAACTTAATATATTAACACTTTTAATTCACTAGAAACGCAAGTGTGTATGAATGTCGCACGAATGTAAGTGTGTGAATGCTATGTGTACACACTTGGGTTTCCAGTGTATTCAGATTTCCAGTCCAACACCCAAGAGTGTTTAACATAGAGTTTAACACTAAATGTCAGTTGCATACTTTTGTTTTGAGTGTGGCACTGCTCTCGAAGAGTCTAGGCGACAAGATGTTTTGTGGAATGTAATCGGAGGTTTCCCATAGCACCGGGCAAAATTCTTCTCGATGGTCGAATGCCCACGGCCCGCGTCACGCCGCCCCCTGCGGCTATCTTTTGAGGTAGCTATCGTACCAGATAATAATCTTCCGTGTGGGAATCAACACTGCGCGAATGGGACGGGAGAATCCCCGGTTCCTTCTCGCATTCTAGCAGGTCCTAATGGTGTCGATTGACGACCACGCTGGTCGATTTAAATTTGGATTCACGCATAAAAACGTCTAGTAAAGTATTCATCTCTAGCTCTTTTAATTCATGTGAAACTGGCCCAAACTGCTTTGCCCGCGCCCACCGACCTGAGTGACTTGCAAAAAAACGAAACTTTAGCACACCGTGTGACTCAGAGGGTCTTATTCCTCTCTCGCGGAGACACGCTAATGCCCGATGGGCTCGCAACGCTAAAGACCACCTCGGTGGTCAGATTGTGGGGTCGTTGTTTGGGTCCCCTCGGCGGCCACCCCGCGCCACGCCACGCACCGTGCAACCAGCCCATTGAGACAGAGAGGAGCATTTCACGAGATTGCGGGGAGGGCGGATGGTAGCGGGGCGGGGCCGGTGCGGCGCGGGGCCCCCCGGCCGCGCAGCGCACACGCCGGCCTGCTTCTTGACCCAGCCCAAGGCGAGCCGCGGGGTGCGGTGCGGTTCCTCAACGGCGCCGGTTTATTATTATTTATAACTTTGTTTTGATTCCGTAGAGCGGGCCGAGTCAGCTGTTTCACTGATCGGGTCATTATTGGGACATTGGTGGGGAACTACCGATACGTGGTGACTGGCACGCTCCGCGCCGCTCCACACCTCCGCTCTCCATGAAGCCCCACTACTTGTGCCTTATTTGCTTTGCAACACATGTTCGCGTGTCTGGGTGCCATCGCGCGTCCTCTATACCCGCTACTTATGTGAGCACATCCAAACACTCTGAAAAAGAGTGACATCAAAACGCTGCGCTTGTTGCGTATTTAAACGCCTAGCGGTGGCTTGCGTTAGAAGAAGGCGTGCGGGATGTGGGACCAGCACCAGCCCCTCAACCTTTCCACGCCTCATTTTTCAAATAGCGTGTCTCTCGTTGCAAGACGATTACTTCTGCCTCTGCCGCCGCGGCGCAAGCGCACGACAACGTCCCTTTTCTTGGGGGAAATCCTTACTAATCTTTGGAGAGTTTTAGCATGATGTTTGCTTCCAAAATAACAAATATAATAAAAATATAATCAAAAATTGCTGAAAATATTTACGGAAAACGTCGAACAATTTTTAGAAATGCATTGAGTGCACACTGAGTGCACACTGAGTGCACACAACACTATGAAAAATTTCGTCGTAAATTTACAAAAAATTTGTAAGCTTGAATTATAATTTAAGTTGTAAAGTTACGAGAGCACATTTTTTACTCGCGAATGAATTTTAAGTTGATACGTACTACATGTATTTTTACGATTGCAAATTGTAATTTTACAGCTTGCGTCAAGGAAAATTTTCGTGCAGACCTTCCTACTATTTTGAACAGGAAAGGATTATTCGACTTGCAAGCGCACACAAACAAGTGCGTGTACTTGCTGTAGTACACACCACACAAGGAAGAGTGTACTTGCTATAGCACACTCCTACAAGTGTGCACTTGCCAAAGTACATACAAAGAAGTGTGTGCTTTACCTTACGTAACGTGCACGAGGAAGGGTGTACTAAAGTACACAATAGTACCTACCAAAGTGCACACAACACTGTTAATAAAATTGTTGTAAATTTACAACACATTCGATGTAAAGTTTGATAGCAACAAATGTTGTTAAAAACAACACATTTTGTAATCTAACAACATTCCCCAAATTTTCTGAAACGAATTTTCATTTCAAAAAAGTGGTTATTAACTTCGGCCTGCACCAAAACTTGGTAATTACACAAACTTTTTCGTTTTGTAACGATACATCTTGCTATCAAAATTTACAACGGTTTTGTTGTAGTGTTACATCATGGTGAAAAGTAGGAATCATTGTTATGGGCCACTACGGGCAAAATAGAAGGAATTTTGCCATGTGCCGATGAAAACCAATGATGTTTTTTTTTTTTTAACAAACTTGTCATTACACTTTGTCCCTATGTTGCTCTTAGACAAAATCCAGGGTCACCTAGAGCCTAGATAATTATTTCTCTGTTGTATTCATTTCTTATTCAAGCCCCAATAATGCCCAGCCGTGGTCACACCATGGCCAAAGACGCCGCACTTTCATCTGCGCCCCGTCATTCACGACAGTGCTCTAAGATATACAGTAATGTCAGGCCGTACAGAACAACAACCCGGCGGCCTACGCTGCATTCCCCCCTGCGGTGCAGCGGACTTGAGGCGAGAGTAGAAGGCCGTTCGGGTTCGTCGCCTCTCTCTCTGACCAAAAGAAAACTGTGGGAAGGCCATCGCGTTGTGTGTGATCTGAATTGGGCTCAAATAATTGGCGTAGCGCCCAGAACAGCTGGTATGGCACTTTCACACTGCTCTTTGTAAACAACGAGCTAAATGTATGTTTTTGTGCAAACTATACGTGCTAAGTTGGACCAATGTTTCGGTTCGGACAAATTAGCCCGCAAAAATGCACGATTTCGAGCATTTGAAAGATACAAATTCAGTTAGTGTGAAGACTGTGGATATGAACGTACAATGCTCATGTCACGGTAAATACAGAAATTTCCAATAAATTTATTCTCTAGCTACCAGCTTTTAGAGGGAAGGTCAACATTTCGGCCCCTGCTGCATTCAGTGCGTGCGTAAATCTTTCTCTGTCTCCCTCTTCTTCCTCCCTTCCTCCCCTTTCTCAGAGCGCGTGCGCGTCAAGAATGGCAAACAAGAATAACGGCAAATGAATAATTCTGCACTCACAACGCCATGTGTGTAACCCTGCCTGCGGCATGGCATCCCTTCGAAGAGGAGGCCGAGGACTTTCGCGCCGGCGTGGTGCGTCGCGCTGCGTCGCGCGGCCCATGTCATGTCACACGGTGCAGTCTGCGACGGTCTGCGACTGCGTCATCC
The DNA here is from genome assembly GCF_000697945.3 of Frankliniella occidentalis. Lineage (NCBI taxonomy): Eukaryota > Metazoa > Arthropoda > Insecta > Thysanoptera > Thripidae > Frankliniella > Frankliniella occidentalis. Next base: position 434,374 of record NW_026267221.1, read on the forward strand.
TGCCTCACCGGCGTGGTGTGGAAAATGTGTAGACGGAAGGAAAACACAATGGTATAGAAGTGGAGAGGGTTAGGGGAAGTTTGTGTGGTGCGTAGAATGTCTTGGATTTACTTTAACTCACAATACCTCACCATTAAAATATCACTAGGCTAATGTGAGCTGGACTACGTCGCGCGTAATGACCATCAACTCCCAAATAATACGCAAAACTGTAACATTTCCAGGAGACCACGGGTCCACACCCGTTCCCCAAAGGAATTCCACACTAGAAACGCAAGTGTGTGAATGCGCATTCGTGCACCGGAGGGGGGGGGGGCATCGACACTTGCTTTAGAGACTTGAACGCACGCACGCTCTCTCGATGGCGTGCAGGAGAAAAGTATGATAGAAATTTATCTGCTGGGTGTGAGCAGTCCTTCCCCAGCTCAGCTATGTCGTGAGAACCGTTCGGGGTTTGGTCTAAGGATCCCGTCAGGATACTAACCCCAAGATCCGAGGTTCGAATCCGCATAATTAGCACTTCAGAAAAACGGTTAACCTAAAGAGAAATATGCCTAAAATGTGTGTACAGTTGGGTAAATGAATTAAATATTTTCCAGAGTAGCGTTGGACTGGTATGAAAAGAACCTTGGGATTTTTGATTCTTTAATTTAAGAGAAAATGTTTTTGGTAAATTGCTTTGTCAATTCAAATGTGTACATTGTTTACTTTAAATAAAGTATACATGTCATGTATACTTTAATGTATACATGCGCACGTGCGCTTTGATCAATGTGTACATGGCCATGTACACACACATTCATTAATGTATACATTCCATGTACACTTTATTTAAAGTATACCGTACACATCTGAATTGACAGAGTGCTTTATAGGACTTAAAAAAAATATAAGAGAATAAAGGATTTTTCTATACCTACCCAAGGTGAAGTTTATTTTTCTCCTCGCACTACAGCAGCTATGGCCCTGCTTGCTCTTTCAATGCCTGCCAACACTATCTTTTGATTTACTTTGGAGAAGAAGTCAACGACCTGGCCCGACGAAAGGGCGATTCGTGGAAAGGTTCAAAAATCCAATTAACTCTCATAAACTCTCCAGATTAGGCAAGAGCGTCGCTAACGCTGACGGGCTGGGGGAGCGGGTTCCCCGATTGTCTGGGGGACACGGACTATCACTCAGAGCACTCCAGGTGACTCCAGGCCCACCTTTATCTGGATTCTAGGTGACCCTGCGTGCGCAGGCAGTTGTCCCACCCGCTGGCGTTCTCCAGTAAGAGTGTTAAACTACTTATTTTCAATGACAAACAAAACAAAATATTCCTACATCATTATTTTCTTATATTTAAAGTCCAGTGAGCCAAAGATTGCCTCTGTGGTAGGAAATCAAACATCCATAAAGAAACAAAGCACCCAATTTAACTTATTGAACTATGTATTACGAACTTGAACGCAACGAGTCCCAAGTCCTAATCGGAGGTGTGAGGATGTCTCCATCACATCGCATAGTCGCACTTTGTCGTGTTTATGGTACTCGACTTGCCCTCTCCAAATGCGGTGCGTTTCGTCACGCAACCTCAGGTGCAGTACTGTTACGCGCCTGTCGCGTCCTTGGCAGTAACTTTCTCTGGCTGAGACGCGCCGGCAGGGTCGTCGCTTTGTTGTTGTTGTTTTTCCTCGTTTTGTCGTCGCGATGAGCGGCAGGGCGGGGCGTGGCGGGGCGTGGCGGGGCGCAGGGCCCAGCGCGGCAGACGACATGGGGCGGCGAGGCCATGCAGTATGACCGGTGACACCACAATGCAAATTTGTCATTCAACAATTGAAACATTTTAGAAAGGCTATAGGCTTAAAAGAAGGACTCGTAATTAAATTTTTATTTCCATCGCAGTGAAATAAGAGTGCCTACTCCTAGAAAAATGCTATTATTATAATAGAGAGAGACTGATTCGCACTGAGGGCTTGAGCTAATGCCTTTCAAAAAAATAATAATTTTAATACCTGTACGACACAAAAATGTCCAAATGTAATCAATTTAACATCTTATTTCGAGTAGTTTTAATGCCTTTTTAGACGTGCCAACGTTTAATACCTTTGTTAAGGAATCGAAACCCCTAAAACCCGCATTGTCCTGTCTTTATTCGCCTTGTGTTTTCTTTGCGCCATCACGTTTTTTTTTCAAAACCAGTAATACAGATAACAAAATACACAACTTTATGAGATTTAAACTCTCTGTTGTCTGCTTTTCTTGCATCGTTCTGCTGCTGGCACAATGGAAGACAGTCCGCCTCTGCACCACCTGCCCCTGCACACAATATGAATATGTGGACTCGGTCTTCCCGGCTAAAACATCTTTGAGAGGTTGACAGAGACTTTGTTAGGGCGAACAAGGTACCGGGCGCGGCGCTGTGCTGTGGACCTCGGCGATTAACAACGCCTGGCCGCTTTTCCGGGCGTATTTATTCTGACACAGCTTTGACCGTCTCTGCAGGCAGATTGGTTTGCTCCGCCGTACGCCTAAAGCGCCTGAAGGGTATGCAAGCCCGCTCGGCACCAGTGGCACGTGTCTGCCTACCTACTAGGCTGCAGGCGCTAGGCCACGCTCGTAGTGAAACAGCGTATGGCTCAGTGGGCTGTCGTATGTGCATGCACCGTGCACCCGTGGCTTGATAAGGCCAGTGAGCTTCGGACTGAGTTTGTACCCTGAGCAGCTGGCTATAACCAAAGGAGTCAACAGCGACAAAAAAGTAACTCACAAAAAGGATACCCCTAAGCAAATAGTTACATGAGCGGGCGTCAATACAGGACTCTTCTAGAAGCTCCTCACATGACTGACAGAAACTACGAGCCATCGATTTTATTTCTAGAGGACGTGCTGCTAAACAACTTCCCTCTATAAAAACAAAAATAAATTCCAACTCCAACCGACACCAGAAATGAAAGTAAATGACACATATGAATTTAGTTAAGATGCAATTCCAAACTACACCAATAACTTATTTCGGTCAAAATTCAAAACAATGCCAAAGATTTATATATAAACATAATATTGCGCTTGAGAAACGAGAGGAACAGGACCGACGACGGGGCAAGAAAGATAAACAACCTGCTCGCCGTCGCCCTAGAACATATGCAAAGTATACATACAGTATAATTTTATTTAATAATATGCATCATCTGCTAAAAACTTCTGTGGTTCTTAAACACGCGGTTCAAGCCCACCACCGTCAAGTAAGTGACTCTGGACTATTTTTGGTCCGACTGCGGGGCTATCACGCTGTCTAACCGGCGCGGGGGCAGCGGGGCTGGGAGCTCACCGCACCCATTGTCCGGGGGTCCATCAGCGGATAAGCGCCCGGTCGGGCCCTGCTAGTGAGTTACACTCATTACACACGGCCAGCCGAGCGGAACTTTTTAACCCGCCCTGACGTAAGCACACCCAACCCATAATTGCCGTCCTCAAAGTTGAAAGAAATCGCTTAATGTATTTACGGGAGGCTGAGGCGCTAGGCTAAATGCTTGCGCAATGCGGGCGGCACTGCCGATGAGAAGTGTGAAGCAGCACCCACACCTGGAGCTCCACCAAGCAGGGCATTGAACCCGACGCACCTTACACTTCGAGGGTGACTTAAGATTGGCACGTCAACTCACAACTTCCAGTGTATGGTAACTTTTCATCCTTAAATCAGATCTGAGACCCTCTCTGGAAACTCAGGTGTGAGACAGTCTAACACCAAATGGTGCGAGGAAAAATACCTCACACCAAACGGTGTGAGGCAAACATACCTCACACCAAATGGTGTGAGACTCGTTGTGCCTCACACCAAATGGTGTGAGACTCGTTGTGCCTCACACCAAATGGTGTGAGACTCGTTGTGCCTGACAGCAAATGGAGTGATACTTTCTCATACCAAATGGTGTGACACAGAGGGTCTCACACCATTTGGTGTGAGGCACAACTAGTCTCACACCATTTGGTGTGAGGCACAACTAGTCTCACACCATTTGGTGTGAGGCACAACTAGTCTCACACCATTTGGTGTGAGGTATGTTTGCCTCACACCATTTGGTGTGAGGTATTTTGTCTAACACCATTTGGTGTTAGACTGTCTCACACCCGAGTTTCCAGAGCTGTTAAAAATATCACGATGAAGTGGTCGTGAATTGAAATGCCAATGTCTTTTAAGATTTCCTAACGGCCTCCGTAGTAGTGTATAGTGAAAAATCCTCGGATATCGCACGACAGTGACAATTCTGTCGAATAACCTAAAACCACTTAAAAACTAGAAAATGTTCTCTGGGAATTCTCAACGCGGAATCTTCGTGAAATCTCAAAAAATGCGTACTTTGCTGCGGTTGCTTTGACTGTCACCTTCTAGGTTTTGTGTTAAGGAATCGGCGAATTTATTTTTGTTGCATCCATGTGGTTTTGGGAACTAGAGCGATTTCGCAACTGTCATTTACGGGGACTTTATGAAAAATGACAAAACGGTGATGACTGCAAAAGGGGAGATGCAGGGGCCGCAAGGAGGAGTATCGGGAGCTGCAGCACGCGCGACTACCCAGCTTGGCGCCGCGCCACGCCGCGCCGGTGTGGTCACTAGGGGAGGGGCGCTAAGGTGTAGCGCCGAGCGTCTGCGGCTCCCTCCGCCGCGGTCCGGTCCGGACCGGCCGGGGCCGGGGCCCTGGGGGAGGGGGCCGCACGGGGGGTGCCGGGCCAGGGGGCCAACGCGCCGCCAGTGCGCCAGCGGTCGCCAGCGAGCGCGGACTGTGCCGGACCCCCGCGGGACAAGACAGACGAGTGTGACCGTGTGACAGTTGTGTGTGTTGTGGTTATGAGCGGGCCACCGGCCTGAGCGGATCCTACAGCGGATAACGGATGCGGACAACGCGCATGACGGATAGCAGACATTCCGCCGCCGGGAGAGTTGCCAACGTCTGTCGTAAGTTTGCACCGGAGGAGGCGGCGGCGGCCGGGACGCGGACACGGGTACGAGCAGCAGCTGAGGCCCTGCGCTCACCTGGTTCAAGGAAGATGGGCTGAATTGCGACGCGTTCTCTAAAAGTCGCTCCGTCGGTGACTAGATGATATTTCCATATGCATCCTGGGCAGCCTTGAATGGTAGAGTACCTTTCAGCGGCTTTTTACCAAATATCTGATGACGACAGTTGCGACGTCAAACGTAAACTACTTAATCGCGCGCACAATCACAACTTCAGAGCGGTACTGCTCTGGTGATTTGGTGCGCCAGGCGCGGTTTGGAGACCGGACCCCCTCCCCTTCTTTTCCTCTTCTCATAGTGTCACTTTGGCTGAAGCTGGCTGCGCCGGGCAGCTGGCAGGCCGGCAGGCAGGGCAGGACCGCAAGTGCCGGGTGCCGGCTAGTCCCTTCCCTCGAGGGCCGGTCCGGCGGCCGGCGGTCATCCTGAAGTAGTTTGCCGCATTGCCGACAAGTTCGTCATGGCATATCATCTGAAGATTCAGATTGTTTTCCTTGCTCCGTTTAAGACTACGATCCTCTTCGTATGTTCTCTCTACGCGGTACACACAGCCGTAAGTAAAGGGTGGGGGCAAAGCGAACACTTCGGTGGTACCTCTTACTAGGGCAAAGCGAAATACTCTCTGTTGCAACGCTTCTAACGCTGTGTCGAGAGCAGGTCGGCCCAGAGCGCATTGGAAGTCGCGACCTCAAGAGCCTAGTGTGTGGAGGGGGCTATTACGACTGTTTCCATATTTGGAAACCAAAAGAACCACAAAATAACACGATTTACTATCACTAAGACGGGGATTGAATCAGTCGAGACATGTAAAAGCAAATTTTGCAGCGGGTTGTATGATACAAGCGCCAAAAATGATTAGTGTTATCGATTTAAATATGAATAATTTTCCATTTACTGGTGATAAATGTGTTTGTATTAGAAAATAACCCACCGAAAAAAAAGATATATTTTGTTTCAAGTACATAATTTTGACCAAAGATCAATTTTACTCGAGATACAAGGTGAAATTCTCTTCCGAATGTGATTATTATTCTTACAATAAAGAAAAAATTGTCTTTCTGACAAGCCACAAAATAATTTGCGGTCAAATTGTACTAAAAACAGGAAGACAGAGTTGCCACCAAAAAATTAGGTAAATGTAGGCTTGCCAATTTTGTCAGGCAAATTGGGAAAGGGCAACTTTGGACCGGCGCTGTTGCTGCGCGCCCCACGCGGAGCACTGAGCCTCTGGGCACTGTTCTTAAAAGTTAACTTTTTGGTCAGTGTTTTATGTGAGCAAATAAACAATCGCGATTCCTCGCGTGTCTGACTTGGGCCGGACCCAGGGGGTGTAGTTGGGGTGGAGGAGAGTGCGGGGCGTGAATGTGTCATAAATATACGTGAGACTGTTGGTGTTGTCCCATATCCACAAGGGCTTCCAGAAGCATCCACGAGGCACCGCGAGTTCGCCTTGCAACCGTCCTGTGAGGCAATACCGCTTCCCTGGGTAGCTGCTGCTACTGCATCGCCAACGGGCCGTCCCGTGCCGGGTCACCCGCTGTCTCTCTCGCTCCTCAATGCGTAGGACACTGCTTTTGGCTAGCACGGCCCATGCGCACGTGGTGATGCCTCGTCAACCTTGAAATGAATGTGCCCGTAGTTGTTGTTGACCAGTGGACGCATGGAGGGACAAAAACAAATTAGTTTGCTAAGGTCACGCGCAAGTAGACCCTGCGCCGGCTAGGTTCAATTTGAATTCATTCAACAAGCTTGCGGCGGACTGCGTGTTGGCACACCGTCGTCTAAAAGAAAAAACATCTTTAGTTTTGCTTCAGTGGTGCAAGGAGCAGGCAGGCTCTACTGCAATTTAGCCAATTTAGTTACATGTCAGAACTACCACATCCAATCATTCTTTGGTGTCTTAATTTCTGCGATGAAAATCTAACAGTAGAACAGCTCTACTCTTTTAACCGTGTGGCATGTTATTGTCCGAGTGTTGGCAAGCACTGTTACAGCCAAAACAACCTGGTCCCATTGTGAAAAGGTAGTTTTTCGGAGTGGCATTGACGACCTTAATCACAATGTTAATTTTAATCACGGACACCTGTTTGGAGTGTGATTCAACCTTTAGACATAAGAGGCGATACAACTATCAACGATACATTTTATGCTCGTAAATTGAAGAAGACGTATCTATTTACACAGAGCCACCTCTCACTTTGCTACTAGCCTCATGAGGCACGAACCCCTCCACGCACACTGATCGCAGCCATGAAGCGATGACAACACGACGCGGCGTGGCGTGCTGCCGAGGCGAGAGGAGTGGGGATGGAGGCGAGGGGCGCGGTATGCTAATGTAAAGAAAGTGAAGGTGGTGTGGGGTCGGATCAAGTTGTGTGGTGTGGCGTGTGGCGCAGGAGTGACAACCAACAGGAAATGCCGAAAATAATTTGGGCCGAACTGCAAGGACTGACGTGTCCGTCGAGTGCGGCCAACTGTATCTTCGAGTTGCGCACTTGTTTCATGCGTGTACTAGCTTCCTTCCTTATCCCCCTAAACTTCGTCAGATTATTTGCGTCTACTTTTCATGTTGTTTGACTTTTACTCTTTTACTCGGAAACGCCTTTGTTATGGTAGCGGAACGGCGGTGCCACGCACTGTTCGGCCTGAACGAACCCCCCACCCCTTTCACTCTCCTTCACCTGCCCACCCATGCACACACAGCAGACCACGCATACAATCGTGGGGTCGAGCCCGCGGCGGCCCGCCCCAGGGTTGCGAAGGCCTTTGCCAAAACACTTAACTGGGCAGCGCGTGGCGTGGTACCCGCCCGTCACCGCCGCACCATGCACTGCCCGATGACATTGGCAACAAACTATAAAGTGTAGCTATTACGGGCTTTTCATTCCTGCCCCCTTTGTGCGTGCGTGTGTGTGTCGCTCGCTCAAGGCCACGATCTTACATTATGAATATTCATACCTCGCTCTCTGTGTCATGACCTGGACAGAGTGCGGCGCGGATATCCGATGCGAGACCGACGGGACTGTGTCGCCGAGTAAAAAACAAAGTATCTAGCTATTTTTTCTGAGGGTGTCCTTGTTGACGTCGACGTCGTTATATTGTGCTTACCTTTCGGTGCTGTGATATTTCCGGGCCTGGATTTTTGAAAACCTCAAATGAAGCATTATATGCGTGGGAGTTTGCGCGTGGGCATGGAGTGTGCTCAGCGAACGACTTCCGTCGGTGGCTGCCCGTGCCGTCTCGTCCAGCCCGGCTCGGCTCCAGTGGCCCCAGCCGAGGCTCCAGCCGCTCAGAGCTCAGGCGTTGTCCATCGAAAGGTGCAATCACGCGGTCATAACGGGCTCAGAATTTGCAGACGATGACTTCGCTCTGACGTCACTGTCCGCTTCTTTCCCCGTGACGCAATATGTGGCTTGCGCTAACTGAATGGCTAGAACACCAGATATATATGTCCCACAACTCTAGGCACTTTACTGTTCGACCAAATTCGCGACGTAGCTCGGACGGTCGGCTTACCGACTAATTCCGATTGCGTACTTGCAGTGGTACATAGGCTGTGGCCTCTTACGCACTACGGGACTGTAACTGGTCCTGTTTGGTAGACCCAATCTTAACGGAGTCGTGCTAGAGTGTTCTGATAGATGCTTTTCAGGGCTAAAATTGATATTGAATGCCACCTTCCCTCGTTAAAAAATGCACCTTGAAACTCCCATGATTGAATGTCCTGGATGGTAAGCTGTACACCTTGGGTCAGAAACTTTCTGAATATTTCCATCACTTAAGCTTTTTTTTGTTTTATTAAACTCTGTCCTCGGTATTGACGGACCTTCAGCAGCTGCATCGTTCAGGTTGCGTTAAAGTTAGCTTACCTGACCTCCCTTTTAATACCCGGACGTCCTCTGCTGAGCGGCGGTGCCAACCGACGTGCTCCTCACACCAGAGACCGGGTAGCAAGTAGATCGGTGTCCTAGCTGCATGGAGGCAGCTTCTATCCCCTCGATACAAGTGTGTCCAAATTAATCGGGCTCGCCATAAAATGAAAGTAAAATGTCTGGAGGCCTGTCGTGGCACGTGTCCCGGCGCGTCATTCTAACACCGGAAGTCCACTTCCCATCCTGATCAGCTGATCGGTCGTGGGCCCGTGGCCCGACCCGAACAACGACGTAACTTCCGAGCAGAATCCGCGCAGTTGCGGGCGTTCCCTGGCACCGCCACCGCCGCCAGGCCCTGCGGTAATCATAGGTTTCATTCAAAAAATTCCAAGTGGTGGCGAACGGCGTTCAATAGCTCTGCTCCGTCTCCAAGAGACATGTATCAGATCGGGAGGGAGTGCAATGCCGCCTATTCCTTGCAAACCAGAAGCTGGAATTGTTACGTCAGGAGCTGCTGGCCCAAGGCAGACCGAGCCGAGTCGGAGCCGAGTGGGAGCCGAGTCGGGGCCGGGCCCGGTCGAGCCCGGCGCCGCCGCACCCTGCCAGGGCTGAGTTCTACTCGCCGACCCTGTTCCTGAATTTAAATCGACCATCTTCGCGAGGCCCGCGTCATTCTGTGGCCACTTCGTGTAGACGCTCAGAGAATAAGCACGAAGATTTAATGTTTTAAGTGATGTTTGTTTAACAGTTGCACTGACAAGAAATAATTTTATATGTTTCATGAGAGAGTTCAATATTTGGTTTCCATACTGTGTTTAAGATTTGGCCAGTATTCCCCACACGGTGCGCTGCACTTAAGCGTGCAACCAGCCACGCGGCAAACAAGCGGACCCGGCATGCCAATGACAGTCTGAAAACAAAACACGTCTCTGTTCAAAGTAAATATTATAAGGATTACCCAGAAAACAGTGTTCACTGCTGAATTATCAACATCCATTGATGATCACTGATTTATTAGTGTACATATGACCTTCAAACTGATAAATCATCGCTTATTATGATCACGTTAAGGTAATTTGGTAACATTTCCTTTGATCCAAGAAAAAGGATGAAATTCCCAGTTTCCTCGTAAAAATATCGTAGCCAGCAAGCCAGCTACCATGCCGGTGTGATCCTCAATAATTGCTTGATAATTTAGCAATACACTATTCATTTATCACGGTAGAGGTTCCTCAATATTGGCGTGATCTTATACTGACCCCAAAATACTCTTGGGAATGCCTTTTATTGTACCAGATCGTAGAGTGAAAGCACGCACAATCTGCAAAATTACGAGGAGTACTGGCTGATGACAAACATTTTCCACTGTCAAATAATCAATATGAGATGAAATCAATGTGTGTCTACTGGAAAGCTTCTGCCTTTCGTCCTCGGAGTCACATTTAACAGTTTAGCAGCGTCGCTGAATGGCGGACGATAATCGTCGCGAGGCTCGTTTCATAAGGTCGGCGGATCGAATCCCCTGCGTCGAGACAAAAAGAAGCGCGACGCGTCATTTAGGCAGAAAGGTGACGCTGATCGCCACGACCGAGCATAAACGACTGATGCGACGGACCCCCCTCTTCCCACGCCCCTCCAGAGGTCCACGCCCAGCGGAGCCCAGCGTGTGACGCATGCCAAACGGAGCCAAGCGGAGCCAAGCGGGGTGGCCTTGGTGACCTCCTTTGGGGCCCGGCTGTGGTGGATGCGCCGCTGCACCGTGCCGAACACGTTCTCAGCAAACTTAACTGCGACGTGTACCGACGTTTGGGATAATGCAGAAAGGGGGTAAAGAAAAGCCTTTGTACAGCATTGAGGAATGTCAGCTGTCATAAGTTCATGATTTAACGTGAACATTTGTGACATGACAATCCTGAAACTAAAGAACGAAAAATGTGAGGAGGACAAACGCTCGAAAAGGCGTGCTTTCTTCCTACCGCTGTGTGAAGTCTGTGTTCGAGCCATGGCGCTCCCCCCTCCACCCTCTCCACACGAAGAGGAAGGGCAAACCTATTGAACGAGACCCTGGTGGCTATGCCCATGGCCCACTCTCTACTTAGTGATTATAGTATTCTAGTTTCGGGGTACAAATGAAATTTTTGTTTCGGTTTTACTCCTTCAAACGAACCAAACGTCAAACAAGTCCACTAAATTCTTACTCACAAAAATATATTATTCAGAGGGGTTTGAATGTAAAAGTCGTTCAAAGATCCGGGACTCATCCGTAGCCTACTTAAAAACGTTTAAAACGAAGTGAATGCAAACATGTTTCTTTTTGTCTGAGAAATCACACTTGCACCGTAAAATACATACGTGCTCGTGGATGTACAACATAGTTATTAGCAATTTACTTTTCACAAAATATGATGTTCACGTACAACATTGTATTGTTGTTCATCAATGGATTTCAAAGTGCTTATAAATATACAATGTTTGAATTGCAAATGTTCGACGCCTTCCGTCGAAAATTTCCTGTTCCCTGCGTACAAAAGTTTCTCACAGTGAGCTCCTCCAGATTTGAATGTCTACCCGAGTACGACCTTCTGCACGTCTGCTGCGTATTTTGCTAGGTGCTTTTGACGACGGCTGGTGACAAGCACATCGCTTACGTTTACCAGTGGAGAGTGTACGGCACGGGAGGAGCCTGGATCAGGGCGACTTTGAGCGACCTTGTTTCCCGCTAGAGATGGCCCCCTTCCCTCGCCCTGAGCCGGCTCACCGGGCCAGGCTGCCTGCCTGCGGGACCGGCAGCTTGGCGCCTCCGCTGCGCGCC
>NW_026267221.1:447540-449310 GCF_000697945.3 Frankliniella occidentalis
TACATTTTGTACGACCATATCGGGAACAATTGGTTGTAGCTAAACATTTGTTCATCCTGCTAAGTTGTTTTTATTCACTTTATCTACGTATACGTGGTTTATGGGGATTTAGTCACTTCCAGGGAATGCCCATGTCGGTGCGCCTCGACACGACCGACGCGCGCTTCGTTGACGTCATCCACACCGACGGCACGTCCATCTTTCTACTTGGTATGGGCCGAAGACAAACCTCTGATGTGCACTCTTACCTGTTAATTTTGCGTCATTTTGTGAATGAGTGATTCTAGGATATTTGAGATCATACTTGTCCAATCGAATCCACATGACGGACGAAGTTAAAAATTGCGCGTTTGCTATCTGTCTCCACTCAGGGTACGGCATGTCGCAGCCCTGCGGACACGTCGACTTCTACCCGAACAACGGCAAGGAGCAGCCAGGGTGCTCCGGCACCGACGCGCCTCTGCCACTCACGCTCATCCGCGAGGGCCTGGAGGAGGCCAGTCGCGTGCTGGTGGCGTGCTCGCACGTGCGAGCCATCAAGCTCTTCACCGACTCCATCAACACCCCGTGCCCTTACATCGCCCACAAGTGTGACTCCTACGAACACTTCCTTGAGGTGAGTGCTGCACACACACCACACCAAAAAATAAATAAATATAGAAAGCCGCAGCAACCAACGAGCCGCTAGCTCAGGGAAAACCATCAAATAAAATAGTCGAGACAACAATAGCCAAGTACACTGTAAAAAAGAGTTGTTGAAAAATGGTCTAGTGTGGGAAATTCCGTGTTTTACTAGAATTATCCTTATTGGGTTAACCAAAGTGTGGTAACCTCATAACTGAAGTGGAGCAGTTCAGTCCAATTGTGTCCTATATTTGTGAGCGCAAGACAAAGGTTCCCTAGAGAAGTTAAGAGTGTAGTGTCAATGCCGTGCAGTTGAAAATATAGCCACACCACACGTGTATTTAAAATGTGGTACTCAGTAAGTATACTCTTAACTGTAGATCACATTAGGCCCTCCCTTAAATTTGTACAACACCAAGACTAAGACTTATGAGTCTGAGATCTTACCACCCTCGAGTTTCCTGATTGATTAACGTTTACTTCAGCGATCTAAAGATTCGATTTTCTCATTTTTAAATGCGTTTTTATAAGTACACTTTCCAGAGGTGCTAGGTTCAGTTTCTACCCAATTTTTCGGCGTTTATTCTGAATGAGTTCTGAACGCTGCACAGTGCTACACTGCTGGCCCCAGACGCGCGGGTGGCAGTGAAAGTGCAGTGCTGCTGCAGCAGCTGCAGCGACTGAAAAAAAAGAATTGTAAGAGAACAAAGGCGCATCGGCGGCGCTGGCGCTGCAACTCAACTGCACCTCACTAAGTCATGAGTCACGCCAAAGCTGGAGGCTGGCACTGGCGGTCGCGGTGGTAGTGGCGAGGTAAGCCACTGCTTTCCGATATGATTATGAGAAGAAAAGATCTTTTTTTTAAGGAATAGTAAATGTCCTCTGCACCCGAACTCCGTTCCGGCGGGTGCGGCGCGGGTCGGCTATCCTCGCTGACCCGCTTTCAGCGTCCTTGCCTTTGCCTCGCGCTTGCCGGCTCGGCTCGGCTCGGGCACTTCATTGTTACTTGATTAGGCAGAGAGATGGTTGCGTGACAGACCCGACCCGGGTAGTGTGTTGTGTCTGGCGAGTCCAGGGCCGCGCTTAGAGTGTCGTAACCATGCAGGTCACTGCCCTCTACGAAAATAGTTTGGTCATTGGATGACG